>NW_013667469.1:64128-68745 GCF_000517525.1 Limulus polyphemus
GAGCATGTTTGGTGGGACGAGGATTCGAACCCGAGACCCTCAGATTGGGAGTCGAGTGCCCTAACCACATGTCCATGATGATATTGTTAAGAACATTGTGCACATGAAACGTGATGCTGTAACTTTGCATCCCTCTCCACATATAAAGCTTGTGGTATTTATATGATTGTTGTGCACATGGAACGTTATGTCACAGTTTGACATTCATCTCTTAATAACTCATGATATTGTTAAACTTTTGTGTATGTGAAAGGTTATGTTATAGTTTGACATTCTTCAAACAGGACCATTGAAATTATTAAAGTTTTGCACATGTATGAACTGGTCTTAACATTCTTGTATTATGTCCATTTGGGACATTGTGCCATGGCTTCTGCATGATTGTTTCTATGTAAAATGATTGTTCCTATTTCTATGCAGGTAAAAAGTTATGACACTGTTTTTTTTCTATATAAAACCATGGATAGAGTTAAGTCTAAAAATGTTATGATTTTCAATTTTAGTACAATTATGTTAAATGTTATGTTCTGGTTCGAATATTTATTTCGTTATACAAAACCGTTCTCATTGGTGCGGACCCGGCAAGCCCAGGTGGTTAGGGCGCTCAACTCGCAATCTGCGGGTCGCATGTTCGAATCCCCGTCACACCAAACATGCTCGCCCTTTCAGCCGTGGGGGCGTTATAATGTGACAGTCAATCCCACTATTCGTTGGTAAAAGAGTAGCCCAAGAGTCGACGGTTAATGGTGATGGCTAGCTGCCTTCCCTTTAGTCTTACATTGCTAAATTAGGGACGGCTAGCGCAGATAGTCCTCGTGTAACTTTGCGCGAAATAAAAAACAACAACAAAACAAACAAACATTGTTGCGATTTATAAGCACATGGATAGATGTGTCTTGGTATCGACATTACATTAGTTATTTTGTTTCACTCTTTCGAGTATGAGTTATTTGCTTCGTTCTTGTTCGTAAAGTATTACGTGTGAAGAATTTTCCTTCTATTAACAAGTGACAGAGTAAAAAGTTACAACAAAACAAGTGTCTTTTTACAACTGTTTTTCTTTGTTTCAGTAAGTTCTCGGATTAACAATGCTGAAATCCGGGATTCGATTCCTCTCAGTGGACAGAGCACATATAGCCTATTGAGTAGTTTTTCGATACAAACAAAGAAACAGATTTTCTTCATTTTAGCGGAAAGATACACAATGGTCTATTTGCACTGTGTCTGTTACTGGGATCGAATCCCGAATTCTGTCTTTATATACCCTAAAGCTTACCACTGTGTTACCGGGAGCGTTTTCACAACTGACTGATCCTGAAGTATAGGAAAAACAAGATTTTTATGAAGTATTTTTAGAAAAAGCACTTGCAAATAGTGGCAAAGGATGACTACTAAAAAAATGTGTTATCGGTCTGTTTGGAACATAATAATGTTTATACTAAATGGAAGGGTTAAACACTTCAAATTATCGTCCTATATTTATACCATTTCACTATCGCTTTTGTCTGTTACAACTTTCATATTTATACCATTTCATTACCGCTTTTGTCTGTTACAACTCTCATATTCATACCATTTAATTATCACTTTTGTCTGTTACAACTTTCATATCTATACCATTTCATTATCGCTTTTGTCTGTTACAACTTTCATATCTATACCATTTCATTATCGCTTTTGTCTGTTACAACTTTCATATCTATACCATTTCATTATCGCTTTTGTCTGTTACAACTTTCATATCTATACCATTTCATTATCGCTTTTGTCTGTTACAACTTTCATATCTATACCATTTCATTATCGCTTTTGTCTGTTACAACTTTCAGTGTAAAGAACACCTGGCAGAAATTAGAGGAAATAATTGGAGTAACGATGGCATTTCTGTTTAATTTTTTTTTCTGTGTACTTATATATAAATTACTAGGGGCTATGTATCACAAAATCATAGACTCATAAACCATCTGACGAATAGAAAACTAGTTTAGGAAAATGTGCTTAATAAACCAATGTGATACATACGGACCCCATTGGTAATTCCAAGGGTGAAATGTACCCAGAAATCTCGATTGTTTGTTTGTTTATTGGGTTTCGCACAAATATACGTGAGTGCAATTTGCGTCAGCCTTTCCTAATATTAAAGTGATAGGCCAGAAGTAAGGTAGCTGGCCAATACTACTCACCGCCAATTCTTGGGTTACTTTTGTGAGACCGAATAATGGTATTTAAATATCATTCCTATAAGTTACCAAAGGATATAAAGTGCGGAACGAGATTTATATATATATATATCTTATTTGGTGATAACGGGTTTCGAACCACGGAAACTCAGCTCCACCTTTTGGTACTTTTACTGTTGGGCTCCGTTTGACTCCAATAGTATTGAAAGGAATATAAAGTTAACGTCACGATAGTTAAAACTAAAATATTCAACCAGTTGAGTTAATTACTAGTTTTAAACTGTTTTTCGACTTGCTTATAATCACCAATCCAAAGTGGATTCATAGTGATGATTCAGGATCCATAACGTATACCCAATGATACCTTTAAGTGTATTTAAAACATTTTCAATGCATCTTTCGTCTTACGTTAAGTACAATTTTGACAAATTATATTTTTGGACATGATGTGGTTTAATTTTCAGATATTTCTTAAAGTTTCAAGCACAATATGAACACATTTTAGGGTCGTCTCAGTGTAACGAAACGGAACCATAATGGAAAAAAAATATATAATATTTTTTCAACTTATAAAACAAAATGATATGTGTTTTAGAAAGCAAAATGATGTTTCTTATATTGTACATTTAATATTTCAGGAATGTCAGAATACAATATTTCAATGGTATCAATCATGATTTTTAAGCCTGAACTCTTAGTTTAGAAATGTGCAATCTTCCTTTAGTAAGTGTACTAGAACTGAGATAGCTGCGTTTTGTATGATATATTTAATATATAAAGTTATTAATGCACTCATTTGTTTGTAATTAACCAAATTAATTTATTCTGACAACGCGTATTACAAATAGCTTGCAGCATATGTGGATTATTTGGAAGTAGTACATACACTACGCATAAGAAGCTTCAGGAATTGTTTGACCAGGATGTTTTAAAATGTGTCAACTGCGTCTCAGGCAACATATATTAATATTATTTTGTAGTGATATTTTACAATAGGTTTGGAAGAACAGTTCAACACGTTTCAAATGTGTTATTACCAACATACTTTCTATTCTTGTGTTTTCGCAGTTGCTTCCAGAGTAAAGCTCAAACTTTCCTTCTTGAGTCTCAGGTGTAATACATATTTTTCTGCAGTCATAGGTTTAATGTGTATGTTTATCTCAGCGATGAGAGTTTTCACCAGTTTGTCTTTGAGATGCTGGTATCTTCAAATGCACTGCTGTCTTAGGTAGTCCCTAGAATAATGTTCTGTATTCTTACTCCTGTAATACTTTCCAGCTGTGAGTACGTTTCCTTCATAGTCTGAAAAGTTAATACAATATGACAGTCTTTCTCGTTTATTTACGAATTTTTGTCTAGCCACGAACAGTGTAAGTCAACTGTCCTGCTGAGCAGGCGCTCTAAGGTGTACATTAGTATTCTTGGCGGATTTAAGCTCCCATAACATTTATTTTTAAGGTAGCGTGTTCACTTTGCTTCACTTTGACGGGCATTTCTTCATCCCGAATGGCAGCGATGAGCGCACAAGTGTGCCCTTGATTTATAAAAAACTTTTTTTCTTCTGATTCTACGAGATGATGTCCAAATTGTCCAAATTATTTTTATATCTCATGCAATTTGTCAGGTTCGTAATCTTTAATCGATATTTCTACAGGAATTTATTGGGATTGAAAATGAATTATGGTCGTGTTGAAAAACACAATTTTGAGATTTGTTCAGAAGCAAAAAGTAATTATTTTATAATAAACAAATTATATTATATCAAATCCTGTAATTTGTTCAAAACACCCACCAATTAAGCAAGGTTTATATTTCTTTACTAATTTCGTCTCCAAAAAACTCTTAGTACTCTCTCTCTTCTCCTGATAGGAATTTAGGTCTTTGTGATCTAGGAGGGTCAGGTGCGCTGGGACCTCTTCCTCCTTTCCGGACTGTGGTATGTCGTCTGTGAATGTAGAGTGTTGATACTACAAGAGGGTCGGAGTAAACCGCACTTGCTCCGACCCCTTTCAGGGTCTTAGTACTCAAAGGCTCTTGTTATTTGGTTTAAATTTCGCGCAAAGCTGCGCGAGGGATATCTGCGCTAGCCGTTCCTAATTTAACAGTGAAAGACTAGAGGGAAGGCAGCTAGTCATCACCACCGACCGCCAACTCTTGGGCTACTCTTTTACCAACGAATAGTGGAACTGACTGTAACGTAATAACGCTTCCACGGCTGAAAGGGCGAGCATGTTTAGTAGGACGGGGATTCGAACCCGCCACCCTCAGATTGCGAGTCGAGCGCCCTAACCACCTGGCCATGCCGGGCCCCTGTTGTTTTAAAACCTATCATAGATATCTACATTCACTAACTTTGTGCTATAAAACATCTACTTATTCAATACAACTCTTATAAATAATTATAGTATTTTGGCACTTGTGTATAAAGTTAAAATCA
>NW_013667469.1:69660-79500 GCF_000517525.1 Limulus polyphemus
CATGTAGACTGTGAAGTTTATTAAATATTTAGGTAAAGATTGTGAACTGTACTGTGATTATTATTATTAGAGAGAGAGAGAGATTGTGTTCGGTGTGGTTTTTAAAACATGGATATAAAATACAGGCGTTAAACTGAAGAAAAAGAGAGTACAGGTATATGAGAGAGAGAGAGAAGGAATAAACAGAAAGAGAGGCGAAGGAAGAATTAATATGCTAACATTAAGGAAAAAAAACAGTTCTAAACGTAGATGCTGTTCGTTATTGTGGTAAACAGAAATTTGTTATGTATATTAGTAGATTCAACTCATAAAAGCAATAAGAATACGCTTAATAAAGATGAAGGGAAAGCGAAGTGTAAGTACAGTAAGATTGTAAAAAAATGGTGTCAGGAGTACTCTACAAAATGCATATATGAACCAAGGTGTTATAACTTATATTCTGATGTGAATCATTCTGATCTTCTTTGTGTGGATAAAGTTCTGTAAATGTTTTGTGCTCAACGCATCATATGTTTCTGCTTTGTAGAATTTTTAACTCAGAGTTTTAATCATTTCTGCTGTGGCTGTCAGGTGACTTACTGATATGCGTATTGAAAATCGTTTCGTCATAACGTATTCAATTATGTAAAACCACAACGGTATTCTCAGGACGCTTCTCGCATGAAGTAACAAATTAACACTATTTATGCCACATGGAACATTTTAAAATATTTATCTTTGGTCGTTTATTATTTATATTATAGCTGAATGTTTGATACAGTGGTCACTCAAGAACCAATTTTGTACAATTTGCTTTAACTAACCATGTAGCAGAGGACTGTGTAATTTTCCACACGAACACGTTTTACCTTGGGAAGCTAGCGCGTACGCTATATACATATCGTTATTGTTGTAGCGAAACTTTATTTTTTTAAAACATTTATTTAAATATATTCATTATAGTCTCTGAATTGCGTGCTTGAAAGATACAAATCTGTATCTCAATGTGGTAGCATAAACTATGTGAATTCCAACACTACTCTTTAATATTTCAAAACCTGTAATTTACTAAAATATAGTGTTTATGACGTGATTCAGTAAATCGACATTAGGGGAATTATACGAACACAAACTTCTTTAAACAGTTTGTTAAGGCCTGGCATGGCCTGGTGGTTAGGGCGATCGACCCACAATCTGCGAGTCAGGGTTCGAATCCACTTCACCGAACATGCTCGCCATTTCAGCAGTGGAGCCATTATAATGTGATGGTAGACCCTATTATTTTTGATAAAAGAATATATCAAGAGTTGGCGGTGGGTGGTGTTGACTAGCTGCCTTCCCCCTAGCCTCATTACTAAATTAGGGACGGTTTGCGAAAATAGCCCTCAAATAATTTTGCGCGAAATTCAAACCAAACCAAATACTTTCTTTGGTGTAAAGCTAGACAATGGGCTATTTGCACTCTGCCCACCATGGACTTTAGCGTTGTAATTCCGTAAACTTAAAGATGAATCATCGGGGAACTTTTGAAATAGATCAGTCGTAATTCATTGTTTGTTGGCCATCTTTTTAGAAACAAAAGGTTGATAGATTTCCAACCAGTGGCACTACCAGAAGGTTAAACCGTTCTGTTGGTACCTGTAAAAATAATTTTATTGAAAAGCAAACACTTGAAATATACTTGCAAATTTTGCTATTGATATCTTTGTTAAAAAATTAAACTACATAACAAGTCATTTGTGGCATTATCCAGTCATTACAATGATGAAACTTGAATATCTTTAATTTTCAAGTCTTTAAGTCTCGATAGGTTTGTCATGCAAAATTTATTTTGTAGAATTAGACAACACAGAAAATTTTGCAATTAAAATTACTTGTTTGTATTAACTGAATTAACTAGTCATTTTACACGTAATTACACATCTCACGGAAAGGGAGTTTTCAGAAGTATTTTTAAAATGGAAATCTTCTTCAGAGTGTGGGGTTTAAATGAAGAAAGAAGTGATAATAATCTAGCTGTTCTACAAATTGAACTGATGTAAACTTTTAGGTTTATTCATGTTTGTTTGGAATATTTTTGATTTTTTTCATTAATGATGGTAACTTGTGTAATTGGTTATCAGCCCTCAGGACTGTACAAAACATTGAAAAAAGAAAAGAAAATTAGAAATGCAGCCTTATGAAGGAAATCGTTTTTGAATACATCTTTATACTTCATAATTATGCACATCTTTCACCACTCTCAAGTCAAAGCTTAAAATATCGTTAGTCTATGCTATTGGTGGTACAGCAATGTGTAAGTTTAAAACTGTTAAAGGCTATTAAAAGATGGAGATTTATTCAAAACGAATACTTTCTATAATCTAACAATTCAGTAAATGACAGTAGAGTTCAGTAGAGTTATTTGTAAGATATTCCAACAATATCAATGTCAAAACAACTTGTTTTAGAATTAAAATGTGATGTGGTTACCCCGGACTGTTACATGTACTAATATAGCATATTTGAAGTGATTACAGAATTTGAAAAAATAATCAGTACTCATTAAGTATATCAGATAAGAACTGGCACAACTTCAAATGTGGATTTCATTCATCACGAAATATTAATATGAAGCGTCATCAAAAGGCTTAACTTATTGGTTGGAAACTCCGCAGCATCAGACTTGGAATACTTCGTTCTTCCTTCAGTCACCCCCACACCTTTAGCATACTATCTCTTCTCCTACTTTTAGTCTTTCTTATAGATTTGTTTGATACAAATTACTTAGTTCCAATGAATTCACTTAATCCCAAATGAATGAAGAAGAGTAAGTCGAGATATATTTATTCAAATCCAGTGAATTATTACTTTTGAATCTGATAAATCCGCGTGGAAAATGTGATAATATCGAACAGAACACTTTTCATACAAGTATCACTTTCCAAACTAAGGATTTTGTTTGTCGATGAAATCTCCAAATTTAATGTAAAAATAAATAATTAGGTTATGATAATATGATTTTCTGTCGATATTACGTAAATGTCTATATGTCTATATCTAGAATGACAGTATTTAGCTCAAATTACATGAGCTCTAAAAAGACTTGAGAGCCCAACCCAAATTGATTGACATAGCCTGACATCAGAAAGACCATCGAAGATGTTGATATGTTATGGAAATAGCGATAATATTGAATTCAAGTTACAGTTCCAGGGATGAAAATAAATATGTATGTACATAGGTAACTTGAAGAAGTGTTGTAATATCGAATGACATCTGCACTCGAGAGTAACTATAAGCAAATAATAAGTTAATTAGAAGCGCCAGAGAAGAACATCTGCTGTTAACACAGAAGAGTATATTTCTTTATCGATAAGTTTAATACCTGTCACTGAAACCAGTGACAACGATATGAGACTAAGAATACTATGATGGCAAGGATATACAAGACAATGAAACAGCGAACTAGGGCCCAGCATGGCCAGGAGGTTAAGGCGTTCGACTCGCAATCTGCGGGTCGCGGGTTCGAATCCCTGTTACACCAAACATGCTCACCCTTTCAGCCGTGGGGGCGTTATAACGTGACGGTCAATCACACTATTCGTTGGTAAAAAGTAGCCCAAGACTTGGCGGTGGGTGGTGATGACTAGCTGCTTTCCCTCTAGTCTTACACTGCTAAATTAGGCACGGCTAGCGCAGATAGTCTTCGTGTAGCTTTTCGCGAAATTCAAAACAAACAAACAGCAAACTAGAATAGCTTTGTTTACCAGAGATTAATGTATAAACTGAAACGTCCGTGTGAATTAACAAATATGTACTGTCAAGTGCTTAGAAATAAGTTTGCCATTTTAATGTTTCGTTTGGAAGAAGCACATCGTACTGTATTTTACAAAACTTCTAATACTTTTAAAGCCTTTACAATCACAGTATATAAGCATTTGTCTCTTCCTGTTTTTTTCTTCATATTTCGTACCCAAGAAACGTTTAATATCGATTAATCATTTTACAAAAATATAGTACGATAAGAATTAAATAGACTTCATTGTATTTTTGGCGGCTTTTTTTTTGTACAAAGTTGATGTAGAAATGTGGAAAAGCGCCTACCTCTCCCGATTATGAAAAACAGTGGAATCGTTTATTATAAACAAAGTTGTGCAAAATAAACAACACAAAACTCGATTTACCGGATTGAGTTCTTTTTATAGTTTTCTCCTGACTAGAGTTTCTAAACATAAATCCAGAAACGCCGTCTTAAGAACAGAGAATAATTCCAAATGAACGTAAAATCCAACCTTTAAAGATGCCCAGTTTTCGACAACAAAATTATACAGTGTTAGAAGTTGTAAGTTGACTATTTTTAATAACCACAGAGACCAATGTCATATATATATATATATATGAATGAGCTAGTTTCTGCATAAAGGCACAGAATAATGCAGTATAATATTTAAAAGAATAGCCAAAGACAGAATTGATATTCATATTTATTTTTAAGTAGACACATATATGAATTGTTTGTTTGTTATTATGAAAAAATATTACTAATTGTCTCAGCCAATTATATACAATTTAGATTCAGGATCTCATGAGAATATATTTTTAAGTAAAAACGTCTATGATGTTAGGAAAACACGTAAGTTCAAAATACCAGTATAAGACAAAAATAAGAAATCCTATAATCCAGGAGTTTTTGAAAAGTGGACATTTCTTTTTTACGTGTACAAGTCATCGAGTTTCTTATTTTTGTATAGAAAACAAACATTTTGTGTTGAACGCAGTATAAGTTAAGCACAAAGCTACACAATGGGCTATCTGTGGCCTGTATCGAAACCTGGTTTCTAACATTGTAAATCCACAGACATACCGCTGTGCCACTGGGGGGGAGGAGATGGAGAGATAGAGGGTAAATCATGATTGTACTATACTAACTTTTAGAAATTGGGTATATTTGGTAGACTGAAAGAAGTATGCAAAGATTGATCTTCATATGCTCATTAGCCCTACCCTTTGGTGCTTCAGGCGTAAGCTCGTGGTCTTATGACGCAAAAATTGTGGTTTTATATCACCAGTGCGTACAGCACAGATAGCCCATTTTGTTGCTTTGCACTGAAACACGAAACAAAACATAGCATGTATTCATTAGGTAGAATATATGGATGAGGTTTAGATTGAGAGAGAGATAGATTTCATTTGTAAGCCACTAAAACATAATAAGCAATTATTCTTAACTTTGTTTAGCACACTGGAGCTTATTACATTATATTTCTATTAATCTAAAAGAAAATAATGACTTATATCACTAGGAGCTTTAGATAACCTACAAGTTAGTTAATCCAGCTGAAACCCATAGGTTATCAATAACTTCTCATCAATCTATAGTAGCGAAATATCGAGCTAATAAAGAAGCATCCTGGCTGTATGTGTTATTATTTTACTTACATTTATAAAAATGAATAGTAATCAGCAGACAAATAGTAAAGTTTAATGATGGAAGGATTAACACGGAAGTCAATTTTGGGAAATGTAATAAGATAATTGATCTTTGCCTGTTTCTTAAATAAAATGAAGACTGAAAATTATATATAGATATACTGAACTAAGCATTCGAGTTTCGGAATTTTATACATTATCAACTGTCAAATACGACGATGAAAGAAGAAAGGATATCATCCATGACTGAAAGCAAAATATGGTTGAATGTCGAACCTAATGAAGATAGACGGAGGATCGAGTGTCTAAATTTGAGAGAGTTGACAGTGTTTTCAGCTTTAAAAATCTATAAGTGCATTTAGCATTGTGTATAATAAAAAAGGGCGTGTCTGTGTGTCTGTGTGTGTGTGTGACCACCATAACTGCATGGGGAAAGAACATAGTAACCTGAAATTTTACACAGATACTAAGGGGACCTTGAGGGTGTGCACCTGGGTATCATTACTTATCCATATGCACATCTTTTTGTGAGGTGAACAAGCAAAAAACGACAAGAAAATAATATATGACCACCATAGCTCGAAAAGCAAAGAACCTAGAACCCTGAAATTTTGCACTCATACTAAGTGAACTCTGAGGGTGTGCACCTGGGTATTATTACTTATCCACATGCACATATTTTTGTGAGGTGAACAAGCAAAAAACGACAAGAAAATAATATGTGACCACCATAGCTCGAAAAGCAAAGAATCTAGAACCCTGAAATTTATAAATAGAAATCACAAATAAATTACAAATAGATATCACAGTTGTGTGTGTGTATGCATGCATAGTGCATGTGTATGTCTGTGTATGTGTGACTGCCATAGCTCGAAGAGTAAAGAACCTAGAAACCTGAAATTTTGCACCCATGCTAAGTGGATCCTTAGGGTTTGCACCTGGGTATTATTGCTTATCTATGTGCGTGTGCACATGCGCATCTTTTTAATGAGGCAAGCTAGCGAAAAACCCCCATAGCAAAAAATGGTTCTTTACATTACAAATATAAATCACAGACAGACAGACAAGCACGTGTCTGTGTGACTGCCATAGCTCCAAGAGGAAAGAACCTAGAAACCTAAAATTTTGCACCCATATTAAGTGGACCTTGAGGATATGCACCTGGGAATTATTACTTAACTTATCCACGTGTGTGCACATCTTTTTAGTGAGGCAAGCAAGCAAAAAACCACATAGTAAAGAAGTGGTTACTTATATTACAAGTTATATATATAAATCATAGACAGACAGACACGCACTTTCGTGCATGTGCATCTTTTTAATGAGGCAATCTAGCAAAACCACATAAAAAAGAATTGGTTCCTTAGATTAACAACTTTAATATATTTATAAGCCAGTGTGTTTGGTAACAATACGTTCAAACAATGGCTTTTATATCATGCTGCTTAGCAATAAAAGTATAACCTAATATTGTTGTTAAGAGGCCATGTGCTGAAAGTATAATATGATGTGTATAAATTATAAAATTAAAAAAAAATTCTAATCTAGAGGTTCCATTAATTAAAGAGGTTTGCTTTTTTATTATTTGTTTATAATCAGAGAACAAATCAGAGGGAAGGTCACCTTTATAAAAAGGCCACATCCCATGAAGGAGTAACAAAAGTATATGGGTTATACTTTTATGCTAAAATGGGTTCAAAATACACACACTGACATAGTCATCTAGAATAAATCAAGTTAGTAACCCGAGCAAAGCCAGGTACTTTTGCTAGTATTTCAGTAAAATCAAAAAGAGAATTGTCAATCAAAGATGCCAGTTGCAAACACACAATAGAAAGCGACAAGTAAAAAAGATATAATGTAAAGACTACAGATCAACATTTAATCCTCTCGAGTAAACAAAAAACATTGATTATTAGCTTTAAAATGAATAAATGATAGTTAGAGAGAAAACATATTTACTATAAAGACCATTATTGCTATAGCTATTATAAAGTGAATGATTTGTGATTCAATAATGAATATTAGTAACAAAAACCTTATCAAAAGTATTTTAGTCTCACTTCTTTGCAGAAAATGGGGATTATGTAAGTTTTTTGTGTATTAAATGAGTTTTCAGTAAACTTACAGATACAATCTTGGCCAAAATGTTTGCATATTTTGTAACAGATAAGATCCTTATTACTAAGCTAGATTATAAATACACTTAACACTCTCAGACTGAAAAAGTGCATGTTATATATGTAATTTGTATAATGAGGCAGGTCCTATGGACATCATGAACGATTTTTGAGAACAGCAAACAATTTTATGAGGCACCTATAGAAAGATGTGTAATTCAGTATTTCATCTATCACAACAAAACCTCACCAAAACATATATAATGACAAAATATAACATCAAATTATTATAAATATACATATATATATCAGTTCGTATTAAGCATTCAATACTTAGTTGGTCCTTATTGTACTCGAATATCTTCCACAAGGCAATGTGGTATGCTGTAGATGAGGTTATTGATGTAATCAACTGTGATTTTTTATTTAATTAATAAGTTACAGCAATAAAGCTTGTAACTAGAAGCCACCACAACTCAGCAGCTACAGTAGCTCAGTTCTGCCCAAAAGTTCTCAATGAGATTACAATCTGGAGACTTTGCTGACCATGGAAATCTTGTAGCATCTTCTTGGTCGAGATAATACTGTATACCATGCACACTGTAGGCAATGTCATTGCCATCCTGGAATATAATTGATCTAGCCTATGGCAGAAATATTACTTCTATGTGTTGGCTATAGGAGGTACCATTGACATTTCCCTAGAGGATATGAAGAGCAGTTTTCCACCATGATGAATAGCTGTCCAAACATGTAATGCAGCATCTCCTGTGTGTTCCTTATGGGAAAAATGGTCTTCCCTTATTTGTTCTCCAAGCAAACGAGGAACACGAATTCTACCATCAGCTTTAAAAAGCCAGAAACAGGACTCATCTGAAAAGTTAACATGTTGCCAGTGTCCCAACTGTAAGTCGGTATGCTGTCTTGCCCAAGTAACATACCATATACTTAAAATGGTTATTGTAAGCATTGTTCAATACAATGAGAGAAGGTAGAAACATGGAGATTTAGTGGTGAATTTTGTATTGAAGATAAAAATTTCTTTAAAATGGAAGGAATGAAGCATTTGCGACATTTTGAGGCATCTTATGCTCTTTTCAATTGCTTCAAGAAATAAGAAACGTAATTTTATAAAATTCCATGTATGACACACATACATGCAATATGAAGAAAAGTTGTGCATATTTAATGAATGCATAAGAGAGATTACATAACAATGCTAGACCAAGAAAAGAAATGTATATGTAAACTATAAACTAAGATGCATTACAGATGGTAACTATTTATCTTGTCCACACAAACAAAACGCAGCTGTAACAGAGAGAAAGGTATAAGAAAGTTTATGTTAACTTCGTTAAAGGCAGGAAACGAATTCTATAAAAAGAATTAGAAATGAAATCAGAGACTCTTGGCAGAACTTTGATCAGAAAGAAGACGAGGAGAAATACATGCAAACAGGCTGCCAATTTCCTATCTTCAATCATCACCAGTTACTAATTTAATTATGATTTTAGTTCTGAGAATTATGATGAGTCAACAAAATTCATTCAATGAAGTAATAGATATATTTGCAGGTTAATGTGTGTACTATTTGGAGAATCATAAGAATACAAAGATGTTTGTATAAAAACCCATGTTTTTGGGCTAAAAATAAGTTCTTTAACCTTTACTACTTGGTTGCTATCCCTGCCAAATGACCAGAATGTCTGTCCTCCAGAATATTAAGAACTTTCAGGATAAGAGCTCCATGTAAATAACTATTGCACAGACATACTGCTGAGCCATTGTGGTAATAAAAATGGCTTTGAAAATTTTCGAATGTTTTTGAACAGTACTTCATGAGCGATGCTTAAATTTGGTTTTTGACTGTATATGAACCAAACGTGATGTAGGAGGTTCTTGAGAGTGCAAATACAATTACTATAAAACATCCAGAAATAAGCTCGAGCTTTATCATCCTGCAACTGAAAAACATTATGTTTTTCAAGATCATGAGCTTTATGAAATTATTATAAATTCCCAATTTCAAATACAAATACCAAACGTATGAACAGAATGTTACAAATTATTATACATATTTTATTAAAAGGATAAAATTATATCACACGCAAACATTTAGGTGTAGTATTATATTCACGATATTAACAGTATTAACATGAAACATTTAAGTTAGGCTGACTATTTAGAGAATCAAAAAAGGTGAAATGTACGGAATAATTTGGTGCAAAAACATTGCCAACACAAATAATTCGAAAATGTAATAAGAAAAACATTTAAATATACAATATTTGTAGATAATTTTAGTTATTAACCTGGGACAGAATTCTAG
>NW_013667469.1:80428-106038 GCF_000517525.1 Limulus polyphemus
TTATAACAAACTCAGTTATACCATAGAAAGAAATATATGAAATAACGTATTGAAGAGAACATACCTTTGTTATATTAATTATAATTGGATTACACTTTTCCTCATTCTTAAGTCGGAAAAATTTGCCCGTAGTCAGTCTTTTTGCAATATTTGAATCACCAACAACTGGAAAGAGACACTTTTCCTATCTTACTTACCATTTGATTAGCTTCACATAAATGTTCTATCCATTAAAAAAGTTTCTATCATTTGTAAGAAACTCGTTTATATTTCGGTAAACAGAACTTATAAGCTCGTCAGTGTTTTTTTTATGGTTCTGATGATATTCCCAATAGTCTTGTAAACTGAGAAGAACGTGTAATAGGTTTTCAGTTGTTGAAACTGGTGTCCACAGCGGCAATGTTACTATGATCTAATGTGTAAGCAAAGCATAGCATAATATGAATAAGATTAAACAAAATGACATTGAACGAATGGAAAACAAACAATATTGTGTGATATCTATCTATCCAAGTATTTAAGAGGACAAACACTACTGTACAGATTCTTAACAAAAGCCAAGTTATATATACACAATACGTAGACCATCCCAAAATTAACAGACGACATGATATGGAAATGAAGGAAGAAAGAGAAAGAGCAGTTGTTTAAACAAGATGTGATTTAAAAAAATCACTCATTACAAAAACCCTTCTCCAGTCCATAATACTCTAAGGTTTTATGCAGTAATTTCATTACAGCGAGACAACTTCCGAACAAGGAAAGGTTAATTTAATTTTCCTTTTCACTTTGGAGCTCCTAGACGATTGGACAGACCCAATTACTCTAGTTCCGACGTCCTTGGTTTAAGTAGAAAAAACACAACCTGTTTCTATATGAAAAAAATCTACGTGATGGGACGAGAGTTTTAAGAATTTGAGAACAAATCCTCTTCCCTAGTAGCAGTAGGAGTTTCCAGTTTTTTTGTTGTTATAAGTTCACATAGGCTTATAAAAGTCTATAGAGCGGATTTTAACGTAAAAAGCAAAGTTTGGAATGTGAGATTGCACTGTGATTAATGATCTCCAGTAATTACTTCCTTAAGTGTGCCCATATAGATGTAGTACAAGCTCCTCAAGCAACTCTAGGATTAGTTTTAATGAAATGAAATCGCCAAAAGCTACTTATTACACAGACTTTGTACTACGTGTACAAACGTTCAGTTTCAGTAAAGTTTCCCATAATCTCACGAGAAAAAAAAGGACCAGCTACGAACAACTGCTGTAATGAGACACCAATTACTATGCATGTTGAAATAAGTAAAGAATATTTATAAGGCTCATACAGTAAGTTTACAACTAAAATATCTATCTGTATGTCTCTCTATATTGTTTAAATAGGGATCCTCTTAGAAATAACAGATTTTTCCTCACACACATATCTTATATCTTTATAAAAATTTTCAAACGAATTACGATTACGTTCCCCCTAATTTACTAGTTTTTCTAAACCAAATTATATATATTTATCGCAAATTTTCAAGGCGTGGTAAAAGAAAGCAAGGATTAATGTCCAGTCTCCTCTCACTGGAGTTCCTATTAAATATGTTATATTTATTCGTAACTGAATGGAAAATGACGAAATTATAGTAACAATAGCATCTTTTTTTTAAGATTCAGTGATGATATTTCTATAAGTATTATTCACAATTTTCACGGAAACTTATATATATATATATAACTATAATGCCAATTAGTGCCAAATAATATCGATAGGCTGCAGTTGTGTGATGGATGGAATTGCGATAGGAATACCAAATTTTCCCTCACTTGTTCTTCGGTACCAAATTTACTAACATTAACTAAAACAGTAGAAATATTGTTTAAACCAAAAATACGCTTACACTGATATCTTAATGCTGATATTTTCCCATCCAGTCTGAGGGGGTTAACCATAAGTCGTTAAACCCCACTTCTTTTCTATATAGTAACTTGGGAAGCCAAAATAAATATATCAAATGCCCCCTTGGCATTACGCGACTATATTATTTGTCCTAGTGCCAAAATTAACGAGATCGAGTCTCCAGTCCCCCAGTGGCACAGCGGTATGTCTGCGGACTTACAACGCTAGAAACCGGGTTTCGATACCCGTGGTGGGCAGAGCACAGATAGCCCTTGTGTAACTTTGTGCATAATTAAAAAACAAACAAACAAACAATCGAGTCTCCAAGCGGTAGGGCAACCAGATAATTAAACTTACGAATAAGGATGCATGCTAACAGGGGCTTAGGAGGTTTTGCTCTTGTAAGAGTTCATTATTGTTATTTGAAAGTAAAACTCAAATAGTGTTCTTAACTACTATTTTGAGGGAATGAACAACTGAATAGAGCACATTTGCTTGCGCTTAAGTCGTCAAAACTTACCAGTAAAGTGAAAGTAACCAGTTTAAACTGTACTGTATATCAAGAAGGTATAATATTGTTAGAAAATATGGCTTACCAAGCCAATGATTAATCTATGTGTACTGAAGCTAATAAAATTATTATTGGGTACTTTAATAACATATATTTATATATACAAATTATGGTTTGGTCAGAAAGATTTCAAAGTTTTTATGCAACAACGATATGCTCTGTACTACAGTGATTAAAATTATTTTATTTTGAAGCCTCACCACGATGTTACAATCCGTGTCGGCACGTCCAGTCGCGCTATGATGAACCTGTAAGTTTAAAATAATTCTGCAGCGTAGTTTCCATTACAAAACGCTTCATTGTAAGTCTTGTCAAGTTCAGAGCACATCCCATTCTTCCTGATGCTTTGCATAATCTATCTAGTGTAGAAGGACGACAGTTTTCCATGTGCTCGTTTCAAAAGTCCGATCGCACAGAAATCTATAGCTGCTTCTTCCGGCGACATGACTGGTGTGCCTTCGTATGGAATAGCATGAATACCTGTTTCATTCTCCAGCTGTATGAGATTTGAGTTGGAATCAATTTGTTGAAATCTGACTTGTGTCACTTTTCCAGACGGAGATCCGTCTTTATTATGTTGGCTACTGTTATCTGGGGCTCATAGAAAGCTTTTGTTTCTGACCCTCTGTTAGTGTATTCTCACTTGCTGCAATATTCAACACCTTGCTTATCATGGCTTGGGTACGATTTGTTGCAAGTCTCTTTTGGATAATTCTGAAACCCCAAGCTGGTCCATATTCCTATGTTTTCTAATGCCATTAAATACAAGAGATATCTCTGTCTTGGAAATTATAACACTTCTTTATGAATGTATGAATATTTTGTGTCGTGAAAATATTATTATATAATCTTTGCAAAAGCTACCAATAGCATGGTTAATTGTTTAAGAGTAGAGAATCAACGCTATCTTGTATAAAAATTGGAAATCACTGATAAAAAGTCAATTGGTAAATAAATGTAGAGAACTTGTTATAGCATGTAGTAGCAATTGAAAAAAAAACGTGAAGTTTTAATTGAGACATAAGTTACAGTAAATGATTATTCTAACCTTAGTGAAAATACGGGAACTGCGAGTGGTGTTTGCGAAGGTTAACATGGTAACATTTTAGAACATGCAGAGATACAGTTAAAAGTGAAATTGGGAATAAACATGTTGTGAAAGTGGTTTGTTCTGCCACTAGGTATGTAGAAGCAGTAGTACTAGATTCTAAAGAAAATAGCACGAGAGCTGATATTGATATTTTCACGGGTTGGTTTTCTTATCAGAGTTAGCGAGCAACTTTCAATAGAAAATAATGCAAGAATTATGGTCTTCAATAAGACAAAAGAGTAAAAATGAAACACACTAGGCCTTATAGACTTCCAAACAAATGGGATGATTGATCCCACCCTAAATAAGCTGGTCCTAAGACAAAGCCGAATAACGAAATTTGTTGTGAACAGTTTGAGACAAAGGTTAGCAAAGGGGCAGAAGTTTGCTGCAAAAACTACTCAGGAGAGTAAGGATAAACAAAAGCTTTGCTGTGATAAGAATGCTAGAGAAAAGGAACTTAAGATGAATCAGTCAGTTGTGGTACTGGACTAAATACTCTAAAATAGTTTAGCAGCAAGGAGGATAGGTCCTTTCCCTATAACTAAGAGTGTCGGTAAAGTGACGTATGAGGTAGATGTGGTGGATTGAAAAGTAGTGGGATGAACGTATCATGTAAATATGCTTAAGCCATGGTATATTAGAGGCACACTTGAAACTCATGTAATGACCTGTTTAGAGGCTAGTGGTAACGAGAGTGATTAGAAAACTATCTTAGATCCTTATGAACAGACAGGTAATGTTAACCAGCAAATGACCATTGAATGGAAATTCTCTCTCGCGCTTGAGTTATTAAGATCAACCTGTGACTTCACTTGATTAAAACTGGTATATATTGTATATAAATACGATACTTAAGATCCATCCAGCTAGGGTGCAAACTGAAGTTGTATACGAAAATCTGATTATGTAAATGAATAGAAGAGGAATAATTTGTGAACTTACTGGTTCGAACCTTAAATAGCAAAGGTGAAATGCAGAAGAAAGAAGCTTTTACCTGATTAGATATGTAAGGATATATATATATATATATATAAGACTGTGAACTTTTTAAATGTTTTAGTGATATATATTATATGTAGACTGTGAAGTTTATTAAATATTTAGCTAAAGATTGTGAACTGTACCGTGATTATTATTATTATTAGAGAGAGAGAGAGATTGTGTTCGGTGTGGTTTTTAAAACATGGATATAAAATACAGGCGTTAAACTTAAGAAAAAAAAAGAGTACAGGTAGATGAGAGAGAGAGAGAGAGAGAAGGAATAAACAGAAAGAGAGGCGAAAGAAGAATTAATATGCTAACATTAAGGAAAAACCTAGTTCTAAACGTAGATGCTGTTCGTTATTGTGGTAAACAGAAATTTGTTATGTATATTAGTAGATTCAACTCATAAAAGCAATAAGAATACGCTTAATAAAGATGAAGGGAAAGCGAAGTGTAAGTACAGTAAGATTGTAACAAAATGGTGTCAGGAGTACTCTACAAAATGCATATATGAATCAAGGTGTTATAACTTATATTCTGATGTGAATCATTCTGATCTTCTTTGTTTGGATAAAGTTCTGTAAATGTTTTGTGCTCAACGCATCATATGTTTCTGCTTTGTAGAATTTTTAACTCAGAGTTTTAATAATTTCTGCTTCTGAGACATGTATCTCTCTTACTGTCGACAATATGGTTCATGAATAATGATATCAGTAGACTGATTCTACCTAAAAATGTTAAGTACTGTAGCCTAGGTATCTGATATTTACAAGGGAACCTTTATACTAACACAATCTATATGCTATAGTAAACTGTAATAAGGAATACAGTTTTATATTTATTCTTTGAGAATACATACAAATGATATTTATAAGTTTTAGATATAATGTTACTTACTGGAATGAAATAATTTTAGTGTGAAAAATCAAGAATAATGTGAAGAAAATAGTCCTCTCATTAAACACGAGTTGTATTTACATACCAAGTATTTCAACATAAGTTTGCATATTATACATGTATGTTGCAAAAAACACCATAATAATGTTAAATATGATGGATATCTTTTGCATAAGACTAAGACTGGCTATCCACACTGATTGTATTGTATACAGGAGAAAACGCTTACTTAAACAAGGATTTAAAGTTTTCTATGAAAAGGATGTTATCTTTGAGCCTTTGGACTTAACTAGTTACATTTTTATTCTGGTATTTTAATATGTGCTGCATCAAGAATGTGTTTCGTACTTTGACTGTAATAGAGAGTTTTTTTTCTCCGTTTCGTATTAACACCATTAACAGCATCTTGTTTAAAACTGAAGACATTTCTGAAATTCATGTGTGATGCTAATAACTCTATTTCTACATTTTTTTAAAGCGCAATGTATGTCAGAAGATGTATTACTTTATTGATTATATGTAATGCTTTTAATGTTTTTGTTTCAGTTCAAGGTATAATCCTAGTTTGATTTACTAGAGTACATTTGATGGCTATATTGAACAGTTTGTTTGTTGTTAAGCGAAAATACAATGGAGTATCTGTGCTGTGCTCACCACAAGAATCGAAACCCGATTTTTAGCGTTATAAGTCCGCAGCCTCATCGCTGAGCCACAGGGAGATTAAAAATATTGAATAATTTCATATTGAGTTGTAGCTGTGTTTTATGATTTTTTATGATACAATTTTATAATAATTGCAGTAGGTTATTTGTTGTTTTTATAGTTTATTATTTTGGGAGCAACAGCTCTGCCACTACCTGAAAACAACATGAACAATATTTGAAACAGAGAAGATACTAAACAAGGAAGAAACTCATCTATGTAACCCTTCTTGACAATGGATACCCCTGAACCCTCGATAAAGATGGAAATGAATGACAAACATCAGGAAAAAGCAGGAAGAAAATTACAGACACACAGCATATTCCCCCTATGTACACAATTTCTCTGTAAGCATACAGAGGAAATGCAAACATCAGAACAGCATTCAGAAGCCATAATACGTTACGATCCCATTTAGTACTCACCAAACCACCTGAAGGATCAATGCCCAATGGAGAGCATACACGCCATTTAGAATATCCCTCATGGACATGGATTTCATTACACTAGACAAACGAAAATACCAACAAAAAACAAGACAACAACAACAACAACAAAAAAAACAACAACAACAAAAAAAACACAACAGAATTCAGGAGCATAATAGACATATGATTATATATATATAATATTGAATTTTGTGCAACTCCCATCATATAAAGGAATACTTTACAATAAAATTGAAACTTACAAAAGTAATGGAATATGAACCACACACGAGAAAAAAGATAAAAGTGACCTTCTAGATTAATCTAACTGATAACACAGTCAACCTAGCATGGAAGTCAGTTAAATTAGAACACGACTAGTGAAATAGTAAATTGATTACAGTCATGATGAGAGTGACTCTGGACGAGTGGAGTGCACGCCAGTCTTTTTAAGAAGAATATTCAGCAGCGATTTCTGGACCCTGACACCTCATACAGTCCTTCTCAGGATTTTCTTAAAGTAGGCAGCTGATTAGAAGTCGAAACTTAGGATATAGACTACTTTACTAGCACTAATAGGTTAGGAATCTTTTGCCGAGTTACTCAACTCGTATGATGAGCCATTTAACTAGGATAGAGAGTTAATGGATTGTGAGAGTATGTCGCCCAACTAGTATGACGAGTCATAACTCTGCTAATGAATTTCTTAACTTGGATATTGTGTCTTTTAAATTAAGATGAGGAATTTCCCAACATGCATTGCGAATCCTTGATTTTTCAACTTAACAATTTTGCTGGTGTATTAAACCATTGTCTGAACTTACCTCAACGAGACTCTTGACTCTCTGGATGAGTTAAATAAGATACAAGCCAATGACTCACTTATTCGAGTAAGGAAACTAGGCTGGAGTTGTCAGTGTGTAAAAAGTACTTCAACATAACCAGATAAAAACAAAACAGCTTACTTCTTGACACAGTTTTCTACCCTAAATTCATCGTAATATTATGTGCTTATCTTACCAAATAAAACTCCGTATTCATGAACAGTCTTAACAGTAGTCTGTTTCTAAATAAAAGATACAGATTATAGTATAATTTGTAATTATTTAAGCTCCAATATGTTTAGGCAATATACATTTACGCTATATTTTAATTTTCCACCAATTAGTTTTCATGCACGAATAAATAATTTTAAATTCAGTCAATTTAAACATTGATTGTAATAATACGTATATAAACTGAATACGGTAGGTTATGTTAAATTACTATTGCACATGATAACGATAATTTCCAACAGTAGATAAAATAATAAGATAAATCATTTTAGATAACTTCAAAATATTGATTCGGCGTGAACTTAAAGTCATTAAATAGTATTCATTTAATTCTACTCGATAATTAGATGCATGTGTGTTATATTTGAAATTATTACCACTATATATGTGTATAACAAATGTAAGTAGTTACATATATTTTTACAACTACGTATATATGTACAGCAAATGTTTGTTTTTATCATAATGCACAAACGTTTGTATATTATACAACCGTTATCTGTTCTCCCTTATTTTTCAAGCTTTCACTTTGAACTTTTAGTAAAGAAGAAATAAAATCTACGTTTACTTCCTTTTTTATATCGGTTATAATATAAAAGAAGTAAATACAGTCCTTAAAAGTCCATTATATTCAAACTAACATAGGATGTCTTTGTTAATATGATATTTAATGTAATAACTAACTAGGGTGTACAGATTGGGTTCTAAAATAGAGACCAATAGTTTTAAACACTTTGTTCCAAACTGTTTATTCACCAGGCTGCATACATAACTGGTTGTAGGTTCACTACTGGCATACGACTTTAACAAGTGGTTTCTGATTCAACCAGAGACAATTACAGTAGTTTGTTAAGTACGTAGGGTTCCTGTCATATCCGGAAATAGGGAAAAGCATAAGTAAACTACAGGGATGGGTAGGGCGCGATCTGTCGAGATATATGCTGCAGTTGAAAAGGTTGAAGGCTGTACAAATGGAAGGTTATACAGTGTCAAACTTCAGCAGGTTTTGGGTGATGGTAGTCGGTGAAGACAAGGTGAACGCGGAAAGCACTCGCCAACGTTCGCCATTTTCCTTTTTTTTCGTGTTTGGGGACCTCTACTGAAACCTTGATAATAAGTGGACGTTCTTCTTCTCTTCTTGCGTTTATTTGCGTCTTCACCTCCGAAAGAGATACTTCTTTAATCTCATTTACGGCTTACTTTTCCGGTCAAAGATATCCGGTGTTGAAACATCCACAACTGCTGCACTAATAACATTTCGAGCATTTTGCGACCTTGCACGTTGAGGCTAACTTCAGAATGACCGATATAAGCGTTTTGGAAGAAAAGTAGCGTATTATCAGTGAAATTACATTTGAACCACTGTTGTACTGTTGAGCGAAATATCGCTCCCACTAACCCTACAAAAGTTATTTTATGTTCCTAAATACTTCTCTCTTTTTAGGATTGCTCCATACCGTTCGATTCGGCATAAAATAAGTTGTATTCTAACAGATTTTCAGGAAATACAACAACATTCAGGATTTAACTGTCTGAGGGCGGTTTAGCAAACATTATTTGTTTAAGTCAGATACACACTTGTTAAAAAAATAAACACAAACGTCATTAGAAACTGCAATTGTTCTTATACTATTGTTGTGGTCCCATACGCATTTTACACATAAAATAAAATGAGTGATTTAACCAATTTTTGGTCAGTCCTTGAGACTTAGAGCTGTACCATGTGAAAAAACTTAAAATTACTTAATATCTTTGGTTTAAAATCGGTTTAATAGTGATGAAATTTTATTTACATATCAGTCGTATAAAACAGATATGTTTTTACAAAGACAATATATATGTATAACCGTATAAATGTCTCCAAACACATAGAGGTCATCAATGAACTCACATTTTACATCACTTGTTAGCTGAGATGCCTGGAAATTAGGTATAGTAATTCGATACTTTTGTTTTATTATAAAGAATTTTCAATTGGAATAAAATATAAGCCATAGAAAAGGACATTGTGATTGTAGTCAGTCATTTTTTTTATTATCCATTTGACGCTGGTCAAGTTTATGTTAACGTATATAATTTTAGAAGAATAATGACCACTTAGTCATGCGTTTAATAAGGAAAAATAGTGATGGTTATCAACAGCAAAAAACAAAGAAACAAAACAAGAGTTTTTAACAAGTGTACAGTGACTATCATTTAACTGACTTCAACAACAAATGGAAAGGTGCACTTCGCTGAGTTTAAACAGTGACGAATAACGGTAATCTTACATTGTTTAATAATAAAACATTAATTTTGCAGTGTTTATTCAAGATAAAATAACTACTTAGCAGTGTTTAAACGAGATAAAATAACGACTACTTTGCAGTGTTTAGCCGAGATAAAATAACGACTACTTCGTAGTGTTTAACCAAGGTAAAATAACTACTTCGCAGTGTTTAACCGAGATAAAATAACGACTACTTCGTAGTGTTTAACCGAGATAAAATAATTACTTCGCAGTGTTTAACCAAGGTAGAATAACGATTACTTCGCAGTGTTTAACCAAGGTAAAATAACTACTTCGCAGTGTTTAACCAAGGTAGAATAACGATTACTTCGTAGTGTTTAGCCGAGATAAAATAACGACTACTTCGCACTTAACAAGAAAGAATAAAGAACACTTTGCTGTGTTTTAACCAAGGTAAAATAACTACTTCGCAGTGTTTAACCGAGATAAAATAACGACTACTTCGTAGTGTTTAACCGAGATAAAATAACGACTACTTCGTAGTGTTTAACCAAGGTAAAATAACGACTACTTCGCAGTGTTTAACCAAGGTAGAATAACGATTACTTCGTATTGTTTAGCCGAGATAAAATAACGATTACTTCGTAGTGTTTAGCCGAGATAAAATAACGACTACATCGTAGTGTTTAGCCGAGATAAAATAACGACTACTTCGCACTTAACTTTGCTGTGTTTTAACCAAGGAAGACTTACAACAGTTTCATTTTGTTTAATAAGCTAGAATAATCGTCCTTTTGCCCTTTTTTCATCTATTAAAGAATAATGGTCATTTGATCTTTTTTGATAATATAACAATAAATACAAGTTTTCAGCGTTGAATTAAGAAGAACAGAAACAGCTTTAAACAAGATAGAACGACGGATATTTCGTCCTATTTAAAAACAAAACGAAAAACGTCGATTTGTTGTGTTTAACCTGAAAAGATAAACGATAGTATTGACCTGTTTAACAAAATAGAAAATGCATCCATTTCATCTTTATGGCTCCATTTTTATTCCCCAATTTTTTGTTATATCAGAAATATAGTTATGAGTTGGAATAGGGATTATCTTATGATTCGTAATAAAATAAACCAGTTATTTCGCTTAATATTTCAAATTCATAGTGCTATATGGATTTGTTCAGGCTAGTGGTTGGAATGATAGGTTACAAATTGTAAAGGTCAAAGATGCGATGCCTGATATGTCTCTAAACACGCTCCGCCCTTTCAGATATGAAGATATTGCAATTGTGACTTTTAATTCCGCTATTAGGTTCAGAATAACCGCATAGGCGATGATCGTTTGCTAACTGGTTGCTATCCCCATGGTCAGTAGTTCTAAATTAGGGACGACTATGGTCAAATCTTAGGGGGCCTGTGTGCTCTGGCCGTTTAGCCTATTATACAAATT
Organism: Limulus polyphemus; assembly: GCF_000517525.1. NCBI lineage: Eukaryota > Metazoa > Arthropoda > Merostomata > Xiphosura > Limulidae > Limulus > Limulus polyphemus. The sequence continues at coordinate 91,721 of NW_013667469.1, forward strand.
ATGTTATTAAGCACACACCGAGTGGCATTTCGCTATTCTTATTTTAACAGTACGCGTAGACAGACTTAGAAATGTGACTGTTGCACGGTTTGAAACGTTAGCTCCGTAACGGTTTATTTTTACACTCCTAGTGGTTTTTGGAGAGAAGTTTCTGGAATAAAGTTAACAATTTTGACGATGTTAGAGTATAATATAATTATTGTTATCTTGCCGAATTTTTCTGTCAAGTTTAAAATTTTATATTTTCAGTTTGAATTAGGCTCTCCTTTCGCGTCGCTCTCTCCTGTCCAGTCGAACCGTATCTAAACATATATTTCCAAATTATTTGTACAATCTTAAATCATTATCACCATTATTTTCTAAATACAGTATGCTCTAAGAACCACAGCAACAACAAGTCGTCGTATGATATAAGGTTCATTGAACGCGTAGTATGGAAAACAAGTATGGAAAAGCAGAAATGAATAGTATGGATCACCATTTCCGAAAGGTTTTCGTTTGCTCCTGCTAAGTTTTCCTCAGAAGGAGATTATGTTTTAAAGCTTATTTTTAAGCATTAATCGTCCGTGTTTTATTTTTCTTTAAGAGAAAGTTCGTGCTTTTTCATTTTGGAACGAAAAATATTTGATCATACTTTAGACGTATTTGTACTTTCTTAAAACTTTATAAAGAAATCGAGAGATTGTCTATTTTCTGCCGACATTTCTAAGCTTAAAAAAAACTATTGAAGAAAGTTTTCGATGAAAAAACTTTTCCATATTAGTTTATTCGAAGAGGAATTCTGAGAAATAATTTTCAAATATTTCTCGTCTGAAGAAAAAAAAGTAGGGTGAAAAACCAGCATGGTCTTTGAAAAATCAATTTAATTCCATGGATGTCTTTATACCACTCAAAATCTATTCAAACTGGTCGAATAGAGAATGTTTAAATAATTCTATGAATTTGAAATTCCGCCTCTTTCGTGTTTTGAAAAATCAAAAAACGTACTTGGATATTTATTGCTACAAACACTTATTCATTTCAAAATATCTGCATCCAAAGGTTTAACACATAACTTATTCTTTCACAGAACGTTCGGTTTCTGCCTGTTTGTTACTTAGAAGAAACCATTCGAGAACCTCAGTTCTCGGGCATGGAAGAACATCTCACTGATTAAACGGTAGAGGGAGATGGGTTAGGTAGGTGAGAAAACGAAATAACTGAAAACATTTGAGGCGAATCTGATAAGTGGGTTTATCCCTTTTTGTAGCTGTTAAAAAACTCGCTCAAGAATGGCTGACCCTGAAAGCACTTAAAGATTCTTTTTAATAGTTTTCATCAAAAAGTAAAGTTATTAAAGTGGTATTTGAAAGATTAATCGGCATCATTAAAGATCTGAGATTTATAAGAATATTTATTGAATTTATCGAGTCTAAGTAAAAATTGAGCATCCATTTACAATCACTCAAATCACTTGACAAAAATGTTACTAGCTCTGTGTCGAATGTACAAAAACTGTTTTATTTAATTTCTGGAACTGGGCGCGTCCTCATTGTTAATGGGATTGGATTACGTACCTTAGGGTTCATGGTTGGTGGACCGTTGCCTCAATAAACGCTCTCCGCACGTTGGGGCAGTGAGGGTGCTACAATAGTATTTCTTAGAGAAGAACCATAGACATTTTATACTGAAATAATGGACATGTAGTGATAGATGACGCCCTGCTAACATGACCATCGCTGATTTTCTATACCAAGTATGTCGGCAGAATTACAAACCTAGAAACCGGGTTTCGATACCCGTGGTGGGCAGAGCACAGATAGCCCATTGTGTAGCTTTGTGCATAACTTAAAACAAACAAATAAACAAACTATACCAAGTAATTAAGATGGTAAATTGTCCATCAAAGGTAAATATATTTACTAAGGTACTAATGTCACCATAAGTTAGTTTTTCATTTTATTGACAAAAATGCTAAAATGTCCATAATAGAATAGTTTCTTTACTAATTAAGGTGCTAACTTAGAAGTGCCTATCACAGGAAAGTTTAAATCATTTCTAAACTGTTAAAGTGCTCGGCAGATACAACATTTTGTTCTGTGTAAGGTGCTTACGTGACCATTTAAATTGAATCTAGATATGCTCCCAGTTTAAAATATTACGATGTTGCATAGGTTTGATGATCTGAATGACATCAAGATTTTCAGCATTTCTTCTTGCTAAATCGACCCAAAGATCGATGAAGATCATCACACAGAGATCTACATTAAATGTACAAGTGTCAGTAAAACACCAATGATTCTTAAAATTGAGGTTTTGCGTACATTAAGTTAAATTGTGAGCTAAATTTTTCCTCACTGGTAAGGCTTTGCACTACGATGAAAACGTTTCCATTTCAATTAACTTCCATACTGAGATATTAACATCTTTATCAAATGAAAATAAAGCTTCTGAACTAAATATGGTGATGAAATGATTATTATAACACTTCACTTTCTGTTCTATAATGCAAAAATGATCACTATATCTAAGCTTTTGTATAAGATATCAAAGTGTCCGTTTTAGAAAAGTGTAAGTACTATAAAAGATGATAAAAATTGTTCATAGTTAATTATCATTTCTAAGATTCTAGACCCATGAATAACATGATAAACAGTGTATCAAAGTTACGCTACTGTACCAATTAAGTAGTTACTGTACCAGTTAAAATAGTATGGTTTCCATCGTAGAACAGTTTTTCATATTAACCAGGTTATTTTGTATAGTTTGGAATTAAAGAGTAATAAAGTTTAAAGAGAAGGTAAGATTTTGCGGTAATTAACATCTAAAATATTTCTTTTTGTATTGTTAAGGTTTTGAAAAAAAAACGTCAGACTTGATAAATGATTAATTGGAAGTTTTGTAAGTTGAGTTCTTAACATGTGAGGATGTTTTACTTGTTCATGTACCAAATATCTGACATGGGGAATCTTTTCAGTTAACTGTGGGACAGAGAGGATATCCTCGTTTGGTTGCTTGTTTGTAATTAAGCACAAAGCTACACAATGGGCTCTGTCCACCACGGGTATCGAAACCCGGATTCTAGCGTTGTAAATCTGGAGACATACCTCGTTTGTCACGTTTAGGTAGACCATAGATGTGCGATGCTGTGTACTGTTAGTTATTGGACTGTTTCCGTTCCAAGTCATTAATGTTTCTTGAGGAGTTGGTTAATTGTCTTATTTCAGTCCGTAGACACACCTTATTAACTGGAGTTTTTTAATGCTTACAATTTAAAAATACAACAAAAAATATTTAAGTAACCGAACAAAAGCTTAAAAACTGAGATTATATACTTAGAATAAAATTATCAGAACAAAAGAATTCAGATTAACACAATTTATTTCAATATGTACGAGAATCAACTTATCACGATTGCATATGTATTTGGGCTTTGCTTTGCATGTTACCTTACGTAGTTTTTTTATCATCAAAGTGACAGGGTTGGAAATATTTTTTTGACAAATATTTGTTATATTAAATCAAATCTAAGTATTTTTTTTGTGCTTCTACATATAAAATTTATTTGTTTTTCTTTAGATAACTGCTCATGATAATCTTTGTTATTTCACACATGATGGTACATTCTAGAGAACTTTCTTAAGTCTCAATATCAGACAAAATACTCTCATGTAACTTTATCTTCATGAACTGAATGAAATACATCAGTATAAGAATCAGAAGAATGCGAGTAATTCACTAATTTTGAAAATTGCTTCTAAAATAAGGTTTATGATGTCGTTTCTCAAGTGAAACATGCTACTTAAACTGAAATGTTTAAAATCCAAACTTTCAGCTTTGATTCACTTTTAATAAGATAAATACCTCTACGAGTCTACGTAACTACAAACAAAATAAGAATCAAGACAGGATTAGAGTAAATTATTATTAGCTATATTTTTGTGCACCAGTAATATCAAGCGTGGGAAACGCATATACCGGATTCGACTCTACTAGCCTACCCTCACATTGAAATTAATTTAGGCAGGATTAGAATAAATTATTATTAGCTATATTTTTGTGCGCCAGTAATATCAAGCGTGGGAAACGCATATACCGGATTCGACCCTACTAGCCTACCCTCAAATTGAAATTGATTTAGGCAGGATTAGAATAAATTAATCTATGAGACCTTGGGCGTGGCCAAATTCATCAATCGAAAGGGTTTGACCTCCTGAGTCCAAAACTGTAATTATATCTCAAATCTGCCAAGAGATGACGGAGCTATGAGCTAAAAGAACAACAAGGAACAAACTCGGAGCTGTTCTATGAGTCGCTCATCTGCACCTTAAAACAAAACAATTCACATAAATATCTTGTGACTAAAAACGTCTTTTTCTACCCCTCACCGATTCGTTAAGCTGCTCACTAATTTAATTCATGTGTCCAAGAGATAGAGCTACCATAGTAACATTCTTGGTTCTTCTTATCGTGGCCAAGTGGAAAAAGTATAGCTTTGAAGTTACATTATCTTTCGGTCTTTCAATTCTGACAAGATATTTTATCATTTCAGTGAGGTATAGCATTTATTATGAGGATATGCTTAGCATGACGGATTCTTTTTGAACATTTTGTTTACTAGGCTGTGTAGAATTTCTTCAAGTGTTTCCAGCCACGACTCGATACTTGTGGTGGGCAGAGTACAGATAGCCCTTTGTGTAGCTTTGTACTTAACTACAAACAACAACAACAATAACATCTTGTCACGACAGTGAATACAAATTAATTTGGTGTAAACGAAGTAAATAGCATACAACACTGTTTTATTAGCCATCCCCCAATGGCACAACTGTATGTCTGTGGACTTATAACGCTAGAAACCGGGTTTCGATACCCGTGAGGACAGAGCACACATAGCCCTTTGTGTAGCTTTTGTGTAACCAAGCTGTTACTTCAACAAATGTCGGCTTTCTTAGCATAAATTCAAGTTACACTACTGTAGACTTAATCAATTCTTATGATATTTCACAACCATAACGTATCACCAGCGGTCTTAATTATATTTTACACAATGTAATTCTTTTTTTGACATATTATGCAGTTTTAGTCTACTACTGAGCTTAATGCTACTAATAAGAATTAAATTATTGTAACATTCGATGCATTTAACGAAAAGCATCTTTGTCTTGCTTCGATGCCTTGAAATTATTAGTATCATGCTCCCTCATTATGAAGACTACTCATTCCAGAAGTCACACTAACATAAAACATACTAGGCACTAAGTGCAAAAAACAACAACAAAAAATACGAGACAAATTACTCTTGGGATTTACACGCTTTGTTGTTTGGGAGATATTTAGAGTTATAGTTTTACTGTGACTTACCTCGTACTGCATTTAGATCAATATCACTGCAGAATCTTCAGGAGCATGAGATGTTCACCTACACATTAAACAACCATTTTCTTGAAGGATTATTATTGTTTATCACAGCTAAAACTTCAGATAAGAAATATGTTTTGTTCTGTGGTATTACCTTTAAGCTATGAGAGTTACTATATAGAACTTGTCATTCATGTGCTAAAAAGAAATACTTACAGTTAGCTAATTTACAGGTCAAGTTTAATCATACGATGCTTTAGTTAGAAATACTGAAAAAGAAGTCTTTATTTTCTTCATTATTTATATAATCATTTTCATATTCATACAGTTAATCACTTGTTTATGTTTTAAATAATTTTTAAATTCATATATCCTCTAAGCCATTTAATCAAATCTGTTCATATATTTAGATTTTCATTAAGTTTTGTTTAGGTTAAAGCGATTTTGAATTTGTAAATCTGCAAGCTACGTGATAACCACAGCCAATATAATGTCGAGGTTTCCGTTAGTCATCAGAACTACATTTTGACATTGTTTTGCATATCTTAGATAGTATGATGCCACCGAAAATTGATCGATTTGGCAAATATATATACAACAGCAATTTCCGGCCCAAAACATTCATACACTCAGACCACGAATATGTTCTCTGATCGGTGTTTTAAAATTTCAAAGCAAAGATTTGAAAACAAGGGAACATGGATCAAGTTGGGTCACCAGGATCACTCAGATAGAGACCTGAAACAAGTTGTACCTTAGTCGTGGTAAACAAAGTGTGTAATAGGTGACAATCAACAAACACAAAGGTCAGTGGCTACAGCATTCCACGTGCTCGAGGAAACAATACGAAAACATAATCAAGAATGATCTCCCTCTGGAAAAGTGACACAAGTTGTTTCCACGACATACCCGTTCAACCGTCACATACCTCAAAGAGCTAGAAAATGAAACTCGTATTCTCGTTATACAACTACTAGTCGAGCTTCTGCACGCAGGGCTTAAGGATTTCGGTTTGATTGGATTGTTAGAATGGTCAATGGAAAACAGTAGGCTTTGTACACTAGATGAGATATAGAAATTACGAAGGAAAGAAGGAATGGTGCGTTTTGGACATGATAAGTGTCTGACGGAACCTTTTGCAAGGGAAACTGTGCTACAGGGCTATTAGCAAGATACATGGTTGTTAGATAAATTATGATCGTTCTGGACAATAAGGTGACATGTGGTGAGGCTCGAAAATCGTTTTAATGTAATGTTTTCAACCTTTGACATTACATCTAGTCATTCATTCACGCACCTATACATTCACCCAAGTAATCAACCATTTAATACATCTAGTCAGTTACTGATGCAAGCGTTCACCCATTCACTGTACAATCCCCCATTAATTAAGTTTTGTATTTATTCATTCGTACATTTATCTATTCAGATGTCTCCCGATGGAATAATGGCTAGTTTATGGATTTACAGTGCTAAAATTTGGATTTATTCCTGGCGATTAACACAGCAGATAGCTTTGCTCTAAAACAAACAAACAATATTTTCAGACTTCATTCATCTAATATATTCACACTTTCAGCCATTCATCCATGTATAAATCTAGCCATCAAGCTGTTATCTAGTAAACCATTAGCGAGTTGAAATATTCATTCAATTAGATATCTACCCATCATGCCTTCTAATCATGTATTAAATCATCCAACCATTAATTGGCGTATATTCTGGATATATTTTGGTGTCATGGGGCCCTATCGGATTTGTAAACACAATTCATTGGGCAATTTTGTATCAAAATATCTGTGGGTCTATGACTTTGAAGAGTACAGTAAATATTGCAGTGAATTTCTTTAATTCCTGCTGGGATTTTCTGTGTGACTTGCATGGAAAATAAGTTTTGCCCCCCCCCCCCCCAGTGACACAGCGGTATATCTGCGGGTTTCGATACCCGTGGTGGGCAGAGCACAGATAGCCCATTGCGTAGATTTGTGTTTAACTTCAAACAACCAACCAACCAAAACTTTTGATGTTCTTTTCTAGCAGCCATGAAAAACATAAAGTTACTGATTCAATGTGAAGTAATTTGTGAACCACACAGTTAGTCAATGAACGGTATAGTAAAAGTTCGATAATTTAAGAGTTAATCATCCATTCCTACACCCACCAATTCATAGATGCAGGCTTTTACCTTTTACCTTGAGGTTCTTAGTAGTTATATAATACACTATTCCTGGTTTATAGAGTGATATTTTTACTGTGACTTATCTAAAACTGAATTTGGATCACATTCTCGTAGAACCTTCTTCGTTAGGTAACATTCAGAGGCTCGAAGTTTTGGTTACATGGAGTGCTTTATGAAAATAACTGGGGAAGAGAAGAGGCAGACAAGCTTAACGAACATAATTAAATAATCTTTAGTTAAGTTTTTTTTGCAGCTCCAAATCTTAAAAGGCAGAACAGGTGACAGAAATTAAGGACGCAACGGTCATTAAATTATTAATTAACCTTTTATTCGCCCATTTAATCAACTATTCATTTATCCACACATTCTTTCATTCATCCATCTGCTTTTCAGTTTTCAATCACCTATTAATGTATTCAGTTTTTTATGCAATCATCGTTACCCCCTCAGTTTCTTAATTACCCAATAACTAGCTGCGCTACATTGCGGGGTTTAAAGAACCCCCTCATGATTTCACAGTAACTCCATTATACCGATCCATTTCTTCCATTATCCCTAATTACTTTTATACCTTTTTTCAAGGGAGACCCGTACCTTATAAAATCCCGTTAGTACACCTGCCCGTGATACCTGAGCATGTTGTGCTAAGTTTAGTCCGCTAGCTTGTGAGAAGGGGTACAAACACAGTTTCCAAAGTGGTACTTCTGGATTCCAATGGGGGCAGGAACAACAAATACGATGCCAGATTTGAGTTCAGAGATTCTGAAAACATACCCATAGCTCTCTTTTATACTTTGATAACTTCCAGGTGCGCTTTAGCTGTCCTTGATACCCGAAATAGTTAAGAGTAGGGTGTTTCATCATTTAGATAGTTCTCTCCGCCCCTTCCCCAGGGTCTTCACAAGTGTGCCTGCCAAGTTAGGTCCTGCCAGCCTAAAACACATAACGTGAATTATAACATATTATCCCATAATACACCATCTATTTATTTGAAAATGATATACCCAATCAGTTCTTTAATAATTTATTAATGTATCCAATTATTCACTCATGCATATAGCCATTCAGAGCTGTATTAGCTTTTCTTTATTTTGTTTTATATATTATTATTTTTCACAGTTTGATTGCTTTAATTCTTATACAATGTTTGTTACGTTGATATTACTTGAAACTGGTGCATTTATGTTGCTATACTATTAGTTTTTAAACCCACACTTATCTTATGTAATTTGTGATAACTGTATTCTGCTCCAGAATTGCAAAATAATTTCCTACATGAAACATTTTAGTATTCTTTACACTACACTTCCAGAAAGAATAAAACGACTTTCATCGATCTAGATTGGCTACTGCTTCGTACTCAGTGCATGTTTCCTTGAACACGTTTACAAAAGAATATATTGATTAATTCATACCTATGAAACGACATTGAGCCATATAAGGACATGTTGATCTAACATTTACAAGCCTATCCACCAGTCCAAGATCGCAAAAACCAAGTTTAATATGATTTTAACTTCAGGGATTGCCATTCTGGCCTTATAAGTCCTCATATTTACCGCTACATGGACACAGCAGAGGGGGGGGGGGTTATTGACCATAAAGATAAATGTACAGGATTTCTGCGAAACTAATGTGAAAGAAGAAAATGAAAATAAGAACAGACACAATATACAAAACTTTAAATATAAAATATAATTTACATAAGCATATCTCGATTACACTCCATTTATTTGTTATTTTTTTACGCTATACTATTGGATCGTAGGTACCCGATGAGCGAAATATTCACCATACCAGTTGGATTTGGTGGAGATTATTCCTGGTCATGGTATCAACCTCAAAATGGACTGTTCAAGAAGAGCAAAACAAAAACAGAATAACTTAGCGTGGAAAAAGCATAAGTACGGATAAGCACGAATCCAATACGAAACGAACTAGCTCCTCAGGAGTCATCATATCTGCTAAACAAGCTAAGAACACTTGAAAGGCTAATTGAAAAACTTAATAGTAAAGATTAATTTACAACCATTCTTTTGTAAAAGATGTTTCAGAAACACTAGTGCTATTTCACATAAGTTCAAACGGTGAATGGGGAAAGTTTAAGGTGAGAATGTATTAGTAATGTATAGTTTCTTTGCCTTTAGATTAACTAAACAAAATTGTCATCCATAAAACATTTCTTTAGCTCCCCAAAACAACTGCTATTATAGTTTGAAAGCGCTGGCATTGTCATATTCCCTTTTTTATGACGTATCATTGTAAATCCCCATTCGAGATTGTGAAACGTAACTCAAAGCTTGGTATACGTTATATGCCAACAAATGAATGAGTTAATGTAATTTAAACCATATTTTATGCTTACATCACTGTACTGAAATAGTATCCACGAAGCAAATTTATTAGTTAAATTACACTAGTGATTAAAACCTTTCTTTTTTTAAGACAACCATTATGTATGTATATATAGTTCTATGCCACAACAACATTTATGTCATGAACTTATGAGTAATATGTATTAGAATAAGATAGTTCAGAAACGCGTATAAATTATGCTAAAGGTTATGTATGGACGGAGCAAATGTGTACCAAATTACGACAACTAAAACATTATGAAAATTACCTTTAGTATCAGCAAACTGGACAATGGGAGTTTCTATGAAATTTGGGAAAGTGTTGATAACTTAATCTTGAAAAATAAACAAAAGTTAAGACATGATAGTCATAATTTCTTGCCTAATTCAGATCTTTCGATATGCTGAAAATCTTTAATATTTACATCCAGACAATCTCATGTGCACGTTTTAAATAAAAAACAAACTTTTAAAGGTATCTCACTTATACTATTCGGGTTTATACAGATCGACAGGTCTCATTATACATTAATTTTATTTTAGACATCATTATAAGGCTTCTGTTTGAACACTGACATCGAGATTCTGCAGTTTATTTACCAAATTAACCCGAGACTTAGCTTATTTTATTATCATTAAATGTACAAAGCCATCTCATTAATTGAAGTACAGAACTAAGAAGAATTTTGCCATCATTATTATTTTGATTTAGTTAATTATCACTGGTTGTTATTAAGTGTGTAAATTTTGTTTGTTTTCGAAATTCACGCAAACTTACACAAAGACTATCTGCATTCGCCGTCACTAATTGTGAACTGATAGACTAGAAACAAAGCAGCTAGTCAACGACACCTACAGCCAACTCTTGAGCTACTTTAATTTAATAGTGGATTTTGACCGTCACTCTTGTAACGCTTCTGTGGCCCCAAAGTGCCGAGTGCATTTTTATGACATTGAGCCATGAACCATGAATCTTCAGTCACGCTTGGTCAACGTGTTTAAAGAAACCTGCAATATAGTAATTGTTTCTTAGAGTAGGAATCTTAAAATGGTCATTATCATGTCAAAACGTACAAATAGCTATAGCCTTGAAACAATTTGTAGCTATGGGGGTTTAAGGACTAGTTTTAATTGCATTAGTAATGTACGTAGTGATAAAAACCTGTTCATGTTACCTATGTTCCAAACTTAACGAATACACACACACACACATATGCCACATCTAGAGGTTTTGATAATTACTTAGTTTTCATAATTTGAAAACCTGTAAAAGCAGTTTATTTCAACTACGGTTTGCAATGATTAACAAAAGAGAAATGTATTTATCAATTTTTGTGTTGATCGAAATATATTTTCATGTAAGATCTTTTGTTCCTTAGGAAATAAAAAAGGCATATTATGGGTTATTTTTATTCAACAGTGTACTTCTACTTGTTATTGAACTTACAGTAGTTTCAAAGTGTAAGGTAATTGTAATTTTTGTTTCTCACCTCTAATTTTTTAGCTTGTGTTGCGTTATGTTTTGATTTATTTAAAGAAAAAGTAGCTTAGGTAATGCAGAATGAACTTGAACCTGGAATTTCTTATTGTTTACAAATGTTTTTCATCTCTCTATATATGTTCAACCATGTTTCAACATAATAGAGTACTTTCTTTTCTTTTAAGATATAAAAACTAGATGTTTTGTTCTTGAATATATTGAAGATGAAAACACTAAGTACGCTACGTATAGTTTCCATAGATCTTATAAGAAGAAGAATACAAAGCCTATGATGAAACTAATATTCTCAAAGAAAAATCTTAGATCTATCTGTATTTTTGACTGGGAATATTATGCCTGTGGGAGAACTACTCGGAATAAAAGGTTAAATTTAGTTTCTTTTTCTGTTGCCTAGTAAACAGCAATCCCATAGCACGTGTCGGCAGCTATAAACACTATAAATCCAGGAGCAGGTGGTTCTTAAAAAATGTATAAGTGCTACAAGATTTAAATAGCTTCTTCAACTGCCATTCTACAAACAGAATACTGTCTTAATCAGGCAAAAACTAAAATGCATATTTCCATTTCTTTCAAAAATGAAATATTTTGGTAATCAGAAAGATATAAAAAGGCTTTGGTTCAATGAAACATATAACTTAAAATCTTGGTTGTTCGTTGAACACTAGTTTTATCTATAGAACTTTCATAAAACAAACGCTTTGTTTCACCAAATGTGCTCACAAAATAGCAGTAACGCTATTTGTTAATGTTGATCTTAAATACTATTCATTAACTAGGTATTTGTTAAGATGATAAAGTATGATAAATTACAAAATGGTAGTAACGCCATTTGTAAATATTGATCTCCTATATTGTTCATTAATTAGGTATGGTTAAGATGATAAAGTGTGATAAATTACAAAATGGTAGTAACGCCATCTGTAAATATTGATCTCCTATATTGTTCATTAATTAGGTATGGTTAAGATGATAAAGTGTGATAAATTACAAAATGGTAGTAACGCCATTTGTAAATATTGATCTCCTATATTGTTCATTAATTAGGTATGGTTAAGAAGATAAAGTGTGATAAATAACAATATGGTAGTAAAGCCATTTGTAAATATTGATCTCCTATATTGTTCAATAATTAGGTATGGTTAAGATGATAAAGTGTGATAAATTACAAAATGGTAGTAACGCCATTTGTAAATATTGATCTCCTATATTTTTCAATAATTAGATATGGTTAAGATGATAAAGTATGATAAATTATTGCTATTCACTCGTTTATAAAACAAGTTGAGAAAAGCTTAAATACTACGAACAAAAATCTATATTCTGAAATCATATACTGTGTATATGATTTAATTTTTAATATTTAAGGAATGTTGTACAAACGAAACATGACACTTAAATTCACGTAGTAATAATATATAATTCCTTGGATCTGAGAAAAATTTCGATGCTGTTAGAATGCTTGAAAAGTATTATAATTACAATTTTAAAATTTGAATGAAAAGTTTCTAGTCTTTCGTATAAGATATTAGAGCGGCTTTACTACATCGTATATTAAAGTGTCTTTAAGTCTAAACCACAATTAAATAATTGTCAAAAATATCAATAGACACGAGGGCGAAAAGATTACTATGTTCCGTTTTCTTATCAATAGTTGGTGTTACGTATTAGAATTTCAAATGGTCTGTAACCGAGTTAAAATGTACTTTAAACTTAGTAGTTTAACTGCACTTTAGATTTAGAATTTAAATTAAAGCCGATATATAGTCAGTTTATGATATTTGCCAACAAGATTGATACACACCGTTTTCGTTTTTAACACAAATATGTTTTAATATACACACAACAATACAATTTACAATAACAATTATTACAAATAGTTATTACAAACAATGATTTATAAACAAAAGTTTCCCAAACTTATAAGCAATATAAAGTTTTTTTTTCTAGTCTTACACTGCTAAATTAGGGACGGCTAGCGCAGATAGCCCTCGTGTAGCTTTGCGCGAAATTCAAAATAAACAAACAAACAAATAATCTCTTAGTCATAATTGTCTTAGTTGGTCGAAACTGTTGTCAATATGCATAGAATTGCACCATCGATTAAAATAAAACTCTTTTTCATGGGCAAATTCCATATAAGTTTGATTATCTTGTTTGCGATAACCTCGAAACTTTTGGCGATAAGCCTCTGGTACTAACTCGTATGTTTTGCGAATAGCTGCTTTAACCTTATCATAATTATTACAATCTTCTAAAGAGAGAGCGCAGCATAAGCTTCTTGTGCTTTACCAGTTAAGACACTCTGTAATAATAATGACCATTTTTCGGTGGGCCATTCCATGGTTTGGGCAACCTTCTCAAAATGTTGGAAATATTTATCAACTTAATTTTCATTTAACGGTGGTACTTTAACATATCGATTAAGTTCAAAGTTGTCATTTTGCCTTAATGAGCTTTATAAGTGTTTAGACTAATTTCCATTTCGTTCAGACTAATTTCTTTTCTCGGCTTCAATGCGAGCTTTTTCGGCCTCGAGACGTTTATTTTCTCTTTCAGCTTCAATACAAGCTTGTTCTTTCTCTTTCTCGGCTTCGATACTAGCTTGTTTGAGCTCGAATTGTTTGAGTTTTAGCTGGATCTCAAATTTATCTTTATCACTCAATCCCGATTGGCTAGTAGAGACACTAGAGTATTCCTCTAATGGTTCCTCAGGCAACAAATCATCATCGACTAGTATTTTTATAATACGCTTTTTAGTTCATTTTTTCTCATCAATCTTTTAACTTCTAGTCCTAAAACTGGCAATTTCGAGCAATTAATTTTTGTTATATTTTCTCGGTGTTCTAGGGAGGGTAATACAAGAAAATCTTGATAATCAGACATAATCAAATCTTTTTTTGGCACTGATAAATATAAATTCAATTGTGATTTAAATTTAAATTTA
>NW_013667469.1:106671-111511 GCF_000517525.1 Limulus polyphemus
TGATTATAGCGAACTACTAATAGACACTCTTCTCTTGGCGCGTCGTGTTGGTTATATTTATAGCTGTGTGGAGGCGTTCTAGAACCTTCTGTCTCACGTAACAATACTAGTTTGTTTGTTTGTTTTGGAATTTCGCGCAAAGCTACACGAGGGCTATCTGCACTAGCCGTCCCTAATTTAACAGTGTAAGACTAGAGGGAAGGCAGCTAGTCATCACCATCCACCGCCAACTCTTGGGATACTCTTTTACCAACGTATAGTGGGATTGACCGTCACATTATAACGCCCCCAAGGCTGAAAGGGCGAGCATGTTTGGTGGGACGGGAATTCGAACCCGCGACCCTCAGATTACGAGTCGAGTGCCCTAACCACCTGGCCATGCCGGGCCACAATACTAGTTAAAGCATTTACCTACACACATATATATTGTTGATTCTTACTCTCGAGAATTTTCTACAGCGTTGGAGAATAGGCAGGAGTTTTGCAATACATATTTAACAGTATAAGCTATGTATGTTTCTAAATATAAATTTAATCTAAACAGACTTTGATGTTGAAATAAATATATAATAATAAATTCATCACACTGGTTATTCAGATTTAGATATATAATAATTACCAGACAAAAAAAAATGCTTACAACTAAATATTCGAGATAAGGTTTGTTTTTGAATTTCGCACAAAGGTACACCAGGGCATATCTGCACTAGATGGAAGGTATCACCCACCGCCAACTATCGGCCTATTCATTTAACAATGAATAATGGGATTAACCGTCATATTATATCGCCCCCACGGCTGGAATGGCGAGCATGTGTTGTGGGGATTCGAACCCACGACTCTCACATTGCGAGACAAGCGCGCTGAATATTTGACTATGCCAGGCCTACGCGATGAGGTTAATACTTTATTTACTGTAGAAACATGCACAATTATATTGTTAAATCTTAAATCATTAACGACGTGGCTGTCGAAATGTTGTTTAGACTTACAAAAGCTACAAGTAAGCTAAAGTTGTAAAGTTATTGGGAAGAGAATTGTGATTATTTCTGATTGATTGAAAATTTACAGCTTACAGAATTGAACATAATTCTTTAGAAGAGAGAAAAAAAAGGAGTAATAATTACATTTTCCCCTTTACTTTCTTCTTTCTTTTCTTTTTACTATATTTTAATATTTTCGGTATTTCTTTTAAAATGCAATCAATAATTAATAATAAAATTAACAACGATAATGAATTAATTATTTTTATCCGAACCTATTAAGTTTAAGTGAAATCTTCTATGAGAACGCAACTTAAGTTAAAGGCTTCTGCATTTTTCGGTATTTTACCAACCAAATTTGCACTGAAATACTATAACATGCGTGTGTTTTTTTATGGCAAACACGTCGGACTCTCTGCTGTGTCCACCGAGGGGAATAGATCCCCTGATTTTAGCATTGTAAATCCGAAGACTTACCCGCTGTCCCATCGGGAGACAATTAATTGCGTTTTTGAAATTATGAGTTTCCGAAATTTTAATGAAATGTTTGATTTATTCTACAAGTAGTAGGCTATGGCATACTGAAAACACATGTAATACAGTTTTAGACAAAGCGGGATCGATAGTGTACTTCTAACTTTTTTTTTGCTTTCAAACCGCAGTTGCAAAAGAAACACACTAAGGACGAATGAAGTTTTAAGATGTTTTTCAAGAATGTTTACATAATTAAAGCATTCGAGTTATCTAACTGTCTCTTTTTCTTGTTTCTAGCTAATTTGCTGCTCATTTTTAGAAGAAAGCTTACAAGAAAGTGATATCTAAAATATTTACTATAACAGTAAATACGTGAAGGAATAAAAAAGGCTTCACAATATATCGTTATTAGTCCAAACGATACTTCTAAAAAATGTAATTATCACAAATATTTGGTGCTTTTAAAATCGAAGTTCTTAGAAAATTTTAATAGTGATACTTGCTTGTGAAGATGCAAAATAATCAACTAAACATCCCATATAATGATTTTAGGCAAAACAAAAGATTCACCAAAGTTCTATGATTTAATATGGTTGCCAAAATTTATTATTTGTTACAATGCACTCCATCCTTCTAAGAAATATTGCTGTAGTGAAATTATACTCGCAATAATAATCTTATTAATTCAATTAATTTTATATCTACAGAGGTTGCTTTTATGGTTTGTTTGAAGTTAAGCACAAAGCTATCTGTTGGCTATCCGTGCTCTGCCCACCACGAAACCCGGTTTATAGCGTTGTAGGTCCGCAGACATATCACTGTGCCACTGGGGGGGGGGCATGCTTATATGGAAGCCTTGGTTAGATAAATAACAATGTCATGGTGTAGACTCCTTTTTCAAGCTGGTGAAGCTTGATTATAGTTAATTAAACATGTCATACGACGTTAATATCAGGCCTATTATATTGTTAACACTTCATTCTTTATCTAGTCCTTTAAGGATTTTCAAGAATTAGAAGAATGTATAATAATAGTATTCTAATCACGTTATCTTCGCCATATCCATTGTCAACGATGCCTTTCGCTCAATCCAGAGTGCATCAGGCTGGCTGAGACACAACAAACATAGTAGTGGTTGGAACACTGTTTATATAATTTGTTTGTTTGAAGTTAAGCACAAAGCTACACAATGGGCTATATGTGCTCTGCCGACCACGATTATCGAAACTCGGTTTTTAGCGTTGTAAGTCTGCAGACATACTACTGTGCCACTGGGAGGCCTGTTTATATAAGCCATTTGTTCAAAAACAAACAAAAAATATGGCGTCAATGAATTTTTCAAGCTGGCTAAGCATGATTATAATTAAGTATTTTATCATAATACATTAGTATTGGGTCTATTATATATTTTAACGTGCATTCTTTATCTAGCCTCTAATGTCTTATGACAAGTATAATTAATTAACAAGATTTTTTTTGAGACGATTAAACCACATTGAACTACATTTCCTGGCTAAGCGTATCAGTGTAGTACAGTCCCGAATTACATCATAAATATTATAATTTGTTAAACTTGTATCACGTTAAAATGAATACTAGTAGCAATAATTGAGAGGGGAAACACACGTTTCATAACTTTGTTTTATTGTGTATTAGATGTGTGACATACTGACTTGATAAAACTAGGAGAAAGGAAAGTCGTGCAAAGATATCACTTTGTGATGGTCATGCCTCTTTACATTAAAAACCGAATGGGTCATCTCAAAGTGCAATTTTGGCTTTGTCTTAAATGCACTTTGAGATAAAACGACTGTCTTATATATATACAGTGATTTTAAACATCAAATTCAAAACAATTTCAGGTATATATATATACTAGCGAACCCGTGGCCCACATTTACAGGGCCGCTAAAACACAAATTTAATGCTTGAACTACTATTTTGCACTTTTAAGTTAATTGTCATTGCCGCTATAATGCAAACTTAATTGCTTTAGTTAAGTTCCGAACGATAATTAGAAGGTATACTTATTTACGTGCTCTAATGTAAATCAATGCCACATTTGGGGCCGATTTTGGGGAATACCCGTAAAAGTGTTTTTGAGAAATTCCGGTTTCCCCAAGGGATGGGTTAAAATTTTATACCTTTGTTCAAAGTTTTGGTCCGGAACGATTCTTATGATACCATGTAGAAACCGTGCAACCAAAGGTGTAGGAAGTCCTATGTGACACACACACACATACACAATGAATCTTATATATATATATTACTAGCATAAAATATCCATGCTCGGCTGCGGGTTTCTAAGGTCCCCTCATGATTCACAGAGGCCTCAGTGTACCAGTCAAGTGTCTCCATTATCTTAATTACTTCTATAGCTACCCCAATGCGCCAATTCTTTAACTGATTTGTCTGTTGCTATTTCCCGAACTTAATTCAATTCAACTCTTTTTAAAGTCAAATAGTTTGAATTTAGCTTCTCAGATTCATTTTTTCCCTCTGTTTTCATTCTCCGAATTATCCAATATTCTCCGATTCATATTTTTCTTCCCGTTTCTCAAACGTAGTTCAATTAATATTTTTATTTAATTCTCAGATTTGCTTGCTTGTTTGCTTGTTTTTAATTATGCACAAAGCTACACAAGGGCTATCTGTGTTCTGCCCACCACGGGTATCGAAACCCGGTTTCTAGCGTTGTAAGTCCGCAGACATACCGCTGTGCCACTGGGGGGCCCTCAGATTTGAATTTTTCTTCCTATGTTTGTGTTGAAAAAGAGTACTTAGCAAGAAACCTCTACATGTTGTTTATTCAGTAAGTGAGAATTAGAGAAAAAATTGATAATTTCCTACAGACCTTCAGGAAGCAGAATTATGGGCTTAAGGACTATAGGGCAAAAATTGGCCAATATTTTTTGGAGTTAAATCAAAAAATAATACTTAGGTGCACACCCTCAAAATCCCCTTAGTTTGCGTAAAAAGTTTCAGGTCTCTAAGTCTTTTCATCTTATTGTTTGTTTTTGAATTTCGCGCAAAGCTACACGAGAACTATCTGCGCTAGCCGTCCCTAATTTAGCAGTGTAAGACTAGAGGGAAGGCAGGTAGTCATCACCACCCACCGCCAATTCTTGGGCTACTCTTTTACCATCGAATAGTGGGATTGACCGTCACATTATAACGCCCCCACGGCTGAAAGGGCGAGCATGTTTGGTGGGACGGGGATTCGAACCCGCGACCCTCAGATTGCGAGTCGAGTACCCTAACCACTTGGCCATGCCAGGCCCTTTTCATCTTATAGCTATGGCAGTCATACACACACACACACGCAGACAGGCTCTTTTTTTTATTATTATTATTATTGTTATTATAGACTAGTTGGAGTATCA
>NW_013667469.1:111532-127406 GCF_000517525.1 Limulus polyphemus
GTAATAAAAATACATAAAGGTACCAATACTGAAAATAAACCAAAAATTAGTTGTGCAAAATAAAATGTTTCGAAATCACAAGTTGAAAAAAAAAATCACAAAAAACATGAGATTCAATATATTCGACTAACAGTTCTTATTGACGGATTTAATAAAATCAGTTGACGATTCCAACGTTATCAAAAATGCTTATTAATTTATCGTATAAAGTAAAAAGCAAATATAAAACTACAAATTCTACCTATGTCGGCGAAACAAGAAAAACACAGGAAAATTCATTTATATACTCAAGTAAATGTACATTGAAAATTTGCATATTGTACAATGGCGCCATTTACAAAATTGATTTCCAGAAATTCACTTCCGTGGCACTAGGACTAAATTTCTATTGAAAATCATTTTGTTTTAAGCAGCTTGTAATGATTTTTACATTATCCCCATCAATACTACGGGAAGTTCTCACCACATTGTCTGCGAAGGCCGAATCACTAGTTTTTAATTTATCAACGGCATTTTTATATTCTTTAATTCAAAACTTCAAATTTCTACTACTTGTCTGTCCGATATAATTTAAAGCACAACTACAAGAGATTTTATACATTCTACATCTATCCTTTACTTCAATTTTATCTTTAAATCCATTGATGATATTAATTAGTTTAAATTGAAGATTAAAGGATATTTGACAAGTCGTATTTCTCATGCATACATTACATATTTTTGTTGACAGTGACTGAACATATGGCAAACATATTTTTTCTTTGTTTCTCCTATTTATTGTCTGTTGCATTCAGAAATTTATAATTTATAACAATGTTGTTTATAGATTCTATCTCTGATATCAGGGTCATAACATCTACCAATTGTTATATAATTTAAATAATTCAATTCTAACATTAGATCTTTGTTACATCAAGAGTCATTAACGGCCCTATGAACAAAAGACGAAAATGAAGACATTTTTTTTGTGATAATTGGTGACACGATCTTGCATGTGGCGTCATGGTAACTGAGAATGGCTTCCTGTATACCGAAGAAGAGAGAAAGCCACCCTCTCTTTTTCACAAACATCTTAAAAATTCAATCAACCCTCTTTTTTCCACTTCTAAAATGAATTGTATTTTGGTGCTGAAAGAATTGTGATGTTTTTGGAAATCAATTAACGTTTAATTGTCATGCAGCCACACCAGAAATGTGTCATCCACGTATCTTACCCACACCTCGTTTTTTTTCCTACCGATGTTTCTAGCACCCGTGTTTCAACATAAAAAATGAGAGTTTATGCCAACAGAGGTGGTAAAAGTGATCCCATAGACAAACCTTTATTCTGTTTGTAAATAACTATTAGTTACAGAAGACTTTGTTAACTTTATAATACCATATACTTCTAAACGTGAAAAAAATTACTAGCTAATAATCTATTTTTGAAACAACATAATACATATTCTATTCGTACATATGTAAACAATGATACTACATCAAACGAAACTAATCAACCATTTTCTTCCATATTGATATTATCAGTCTTATTAATAAAGACCAATTCTTAATATAAGTGTGTGAGAATTTGTTAAAAAATGTTATTTTTTAACAATGAACTCAGAAACGAAAAATGTTGATGATCCCCTGTTATCAGCAATTGGGTGGAATGGTATCCCAGTTTTGTGAACCTTATGGAGGGCATATAAACGAGGTAAAACAGAATGGAACGATATAATATTACTTTGTTTATTCGTTGTTAAGATATTACAGATTTTTACAACCGTTTTTATTTTACTCTGTACTACATTTGTAGTGTCTTTCTTTATTTCGATATATGAACCACCGTTTAAAAGAATTTTAATATTATCCTTGTAATTGCTTTGTCTAATATAACAATCTGTCCTCCTTCATTTGCTTTAGAAATTACAATGTTTTTATTATTTTAATTAGTCGAAGTTGGTTCATCTCATAATTATATAAGCTATTTTTCATTTTTCTGTTGGTAATTTTGCTGCTGTCGTTCGAACGTAAACCCTTATTATATTATCATAAACCTTAAGTTGTTTCAAACTGGCTTCGACTGACATAATTAGATTTTTTCATTGACGTCCTGTTATCTATAGAAAAATTCTAATCCAGAACTTTAATTTGCCCTGCTGTAATATTTTCTTTGGACAGGTTTACTATTTTAGGATTATTCAGTAGTCTAGTATATAATATTTTACATTTAGTAAGATGTTAGTATTGTGCAAGTTACTTTTGGGAAGTAAATCTTTTTTAATTACGTTATTCAGTTTCTTTAACAAATTATTCTTATGTTTCAGTCTTACCTTTTCCCATTTCCACCAAGTAGATCTTTCAAATGTATCCCATGATTTTTAATTTATATAGTATAGTTTAACTTCACTCCTTTTGCCCTTGTTAATGGGTTCGAAAATTTATTTTAAAA
The DNA here is from genome assembly GCF_000517525.1 of Limulus polyphemus. Classification (NCBI taxonomy): domain Eukaryota; kingdom Metazoa; phylum Arthropoda; class Merostomata; order Xiphosura; family Limulidae; genus Limulus; species Limulus polyphemus. The sequence goes on from NW_013667469.1 coordinate 113,964, forward strand.
TTGCATTTGTTTAATAATTAAATTAATCCGATTATTTGTTAAATTAGATTTCACTTTTATACTATTAGGTACAAGATAGTATTTGTTGCATTTCATTGAAAAATATCGTAGATTAACTGGATTCTATGTAGGCTACTAAATTTGTTGAAAATTCGGCATTCTTCGTTTTCATCTTCCATTGTTCATTTCGATGCCACATAGCTTTTGATGGTCAATTCTGTCTTCCAAACGTTGTCGTTGTCTGTAGAAGAACATAGTTACCAAAACAGGAGCTATGTGGCCTCGATTGATCAAAACTCTGCAAATTTCACGTCATGGTGATTTTCTAGCTTTAGGTATAACTTGAAATCCTGATTACATATTTCCACACTGTCATACAAGCCCGTTAATAGTATATATTCGACTGACAGTTCTTGTGCACGGATTTAATAAAATCAGTTGACGATCGTGTCACCCATTATCACAAAAAATGTCCTCATTTTGGTTTTTTGTTCATAGGGCCGTTAATTTCTCTTCATGTAATGAAGATCTAATGTTAAAATTGAATTATTTAAGATATATATAGCAAGTGACAATCTATAAAAAAAACATTGTAATAAATTATAAGTTTCTGAATGTACCGAACTATAGATAATAATTAAGGGAACAAGGAAAGAATATGTTTGCCATATTTTCCATCATTGTCAACAAAATTAGGTAATGCGTTCATTAAAAATACAACTTGTCAAATAACCTCTACTCCTCAATTGAAATGAATCAATATCATTAATGGTGTTAAAGATGAAATTGAGGTAAAGGATAGATGTGGAAAATATAAAATATTTTGTAGTTGTGGTTTAAGTTATAACGGACAGACAATTAGAAATTTGAAGTTTTGAATTAAAGAATATAAAAATGCCGTTGATAAATTAAAAACTAGTAATTCGGCCTTGGCAGAATATGTGGATAACTCCTCCCATAGTATTGATTGGAATAATGTACAAATATTTAAGGAAGTTAAGTCAAAAATGAATTAAACATAAGAGAATCATTAGCAATTGCTAAAAACAAAATTACTTTGATTAGAGATTTAGTCCTAGGGCCACGGAAGTGATTTTCTGGAAATCAGTTTTGTAAATGTCGCCACTGTACAATATGCAAATTTTTTATGTACATTTACTTGAGCATATAGATGAAATTTCCTGTGTTTTTGCCTGAATATGGTAAAGCATAGAGTTTTCTAGTTTTATATTTGCTTTTATTTTTATACAATAAATTATTGTGCATTTTTAAAAACGTTGGGGTCGTCCACTGATTTTATTAAACTTGAAATTTAAGTTCAATACACAACTGAGAAAGGAACAGAGAAAATGGAACGCTTTTGAATGGTATAGAAGTTGGGTACAAGTCCCCTACAATATTTATTATGATATTTAGTATTTCTTAACTTAAAATTATGTCACCGCGTTGAACAGTCTGTAGTTTAAAGGTGCACTGTGATCTTTAAGCTTTCTGCAGTTAAAAGTGTACTGTAATGTTTGATATTCTGTAGCTTAAAATGTTTTGTGACACATAGTAAGGGCACTTATTAAGCCCTGCAATCTGATTGGCTGTAGTATGTGAGGTGAGAAGTGGCAAATTAACTCTCCATAGAACTGGATATGAATTACATGACAGTCAATGGATAACAACATTATATGGAGGTAAAATAAATTTGATTGCTATATAATGTTGGATATTAGATATGTAATCCGTATTACACGAATAAGATTGAAATGTTTACATGAAAATTAAATATGTAAAGTAAATAAAAGTTGTTTTTGAAATAATTATGTTAAATAAAAGATGATTGAATATCAATATACTCGATTAAACGGTTATGAACTTGATAAAAGTTCCAAGGTTGCATGGTGGACATGAACTCGATTTTGACCTCTATGAAAAGTCACAGCCGCAATCTGAGCTTCTCGTAAGACAGGTGTGTTTGCAATTCATCAATCGACTTCTATTTCAAGAATGTCAATTACAGGAATGACCTGAACATTTTGCTTTGCTATATAAACCTTCTGGTGAAATGACTAATTTTAAACTTAATAATATAATAATTAATAATAATTGTTTGTAGTTAAGCACAAAGCTACACAAAGGGCCATTTGTGCTCTGCCCACCACGGGTATCGAAACCCGGTTTCCAGCATTGTACGTCCGCAGACATACCACTGTGCCACTGGGGGGGGGCATATAATAATTGTACTGCAGTCTTACCGAACAAATGGTTTCTATGTAAAAATAACACAATAAATGCCCCCAGTGGCACAGCGGTAGAATCGGGTTTCGATACCCGTGGTGGGCAGAGCACAGATAGCCCATTGTGTAGCTTTATGCTTAACTATAAACAAACAAACAAACATAATAAATGTGTTTGTTTGTTGAAAAGTAACGTCAATTTTCATTGATTAGTGGAGATATGTTAGTTTCACTTAGTTTACAGACACATTCCTTAGAGCTTTTAAAATATACTGAATAATGTATGATTGTAAACTTATATATTAACTAAAGACAGTCACACCAACATCAAAGTAAATAATTATAATTGTATAGACTTTCAAAATATTAATTATGTCTTACAGACGTCACATTTACACATAAGTGTTGACAGTGTGTTAAATTTAATGATTTGTGTTAACCCAAGACAAGGGTTGTTACATTTAATAATTAATGTGTTGCCCCAAACCAAGTTTGTTATATTTAATGATTTGTGTGTCAGCCATGACAAGATTTATTACATTTAAGGACTTATTCGTTGGCCCAAGACAAGGTTTGTTACATTTAATGATTAGTGTGTTGACCCAAGACAAGGTTTGTTACATTTAATGATTAGTGTGTTGACCCAAGACAAGGTTTGTTACACTTAATGATTTTGGCGTTCCCAAGACACAGTTTGTGACACTTAATGATTTATGTGTTGCCCCAAGACAATGTTTGTTACATTTAATGATTTATGCGTTGCGCCAAGACACTATCATAGCAACGAAAACGATCTGCCTGGAAGAGTCAAACGTTGGCAGTCCACTTATTCAAATGCGATATATATATATATATATCTTTCTAATTTTACAACTGAGACTTACAATTTTATATACTATATACTATACATTCATATATATGTATAAACTTAAAACAAAAATATTTAGTATATTTCAATTACGGGAGGTATTTGCAATAGATTTGTTGGAAAAACGCTAAAAGTAATTTGTATCCCATAATCTTTGATAGGTACTAAAAAATTCAAAAGTCTTTTATTCATATAACCTACGATTTTCTACAAAGACACAAACGAAATAGTAAACGAAAATTTCCTATTTTAAAATAAAATGTACCCAAATTACAAACGTAAACATAGACCTACTCACATACAAATAAAGCACGATGTTTAAACTCTCACCGTTATTTATTCTAATCAAAGATGCGTGAATGACTGAAGGTCAAAGGATACCAGTATTAACAAGAAAATATTATTCTGAAGTTTTGCAAAAGCTACTTGTGGGATAATAGATTTATTTTTGTACAACGTTTCGTCTCTAGCAGAGAGACATCATTACGTACAGCATAAGTATAAGTTATAAGTACATTCAAATTGTAAGTACATCCAATCAAATAATTGGGTTTATGATAATAACAACCTCTGATTTGAAATGTAATTAAATTAATATAAATATAAAGGCACTTCTGATGTTTTATTCATGTTAAGTTGTAATTATTTGATTGATAAGCGGTGATACATTTCAATTCTGAAAATGTAATTTAGTATGATCGTACTGTGATAATGATATTTTAAATCATATAATTTTTGTAACTGTATTACAACTTTTACATTTTTTTAGACAGGTACTTCCCCAGCAATTTATATCATATTATCTAATTGAATGAAAGAAAGCATGATAAATATTTTCAATTTCATTCTCAGATAAATAATATCTTAAATAGTAAAACCTTACTGATGATATCTTTATTTTTTCTATTAATTTAGTGGTTTAATTTTCAATTTAATCTATAGTCTAATGCTACTCCAAGAACTTAATACTTTCTCATTTATGTATAATTGAATTAATATTTATACTATCTTAATAGATAAATATTTACAAATACATTCTTCATAAATTATTGGTTCGCTTTGAATTATTTGATTTGACCTATTTATAGAAAGTCTCGTGTATACTGTTTTAACTACATTTGAATATAGTAAATTGTTATTAAACCACTTTCTTACGCATGATAGATTATTATTTATTTTTATGGCCTCATTTTCAGAGTTTTAATTATAGAATAATATTAAATTATCTCCAAAAGTTACTTCTACATTAAACTGAATGTCACAGAAATAACTTAAATTTAATGAAAACAGTAATGAACCCAAAACTTATCCCTGTGGTACCCCAGCAGTTACGTTCATTTCATCACTTATAACATTATTCATTTTAGCTACATATCTTCTACTTGATATATATGATTTAAACCAACTTATTACTTCCAATAGTACTTCTTATTCCAATGTTATAAAGCTTTTTGAATAAAAGTTCTTGTAAAATCGTGTCAAAAGCTTCTGATATATCTAGAAAAAGAGCATATGTTATTTTATAATCATTAATAAATTTATTTAGCCAATTAATCACTGTAATTAGTGCATCTTCTGTGTTCATATTTTTACGGTATCCAAACTGACGATTTAAAAAGAAATTTACTGAATTTGAATCTGGCGCCTAGAAAAGACTAGAGTTGCCAGGAACAGTCATGATCCTTCTAGAAACTCCAGCGCGCATGCTTCCAGCGTCACCTAACTTCCGCTGTCGTAACAATATTATCATTACGAAAAATATTTATAACTCTATTAATGAATCATATAAGTATACCACGGTCCCTAAATTCATCTTAACACTTTATAATTTTATACTAACTGCATTAAATCTGATGAAAGCATGAAAGATGATTCTAATCGTTCCATCTGGCGTTTGAGTCCAGCACTTCTTTTCACATAGTATGGTTAATTTTTCAGTATACTTTTCTTCTATTGTTGTAAAAGGCGTTATAACACCATCTCAGTTTTCACCTAAATTAGATAAAGCATTATGGCGAGCAGGTGATCTAGTGTCAGATAATCTTTTTAAGCTTTTAATGCTTGTTTTTGATTTAACATCAAAATTTCCAATTTCTGAGTTGATGCACTGAAAAATGAATAGATTTGCTGGACCGTATTAAAAACATGCAAGCTTCGTGAGTGCATTCTGCAACACACTGTCATACTAAATTCAAGACTGAGCAGAACAGGGCACATATACAGTATACGGACTTAAATTTTGTATTCCAGCTTACGAGCCAGTATACGCACCCGACATGTTGCTGGCGTTGTCGTATGATTGCCCTCGACAATTAGCAATATCCGTTTTTTTCAGAGCTAAGGGTATGAAGCAACGTATTTTCAAGTTTTTCAGCTTTGTGTCTAATACTGGACAAAAAGCAGATAAAACGTTCAGTTGGTGTTCCATCTGATTTAACATATCTCAGAACAATGGCCATTTGGGGTATACCAGGGGTGGAACCTCTAATGATAGAGAAGTATTTTGAATCTCTGACTTCTTTGAACATGGTTTCTTTTACTTCTGTAGCCATCAAATGAATGAATTCATTACAAGTTCTAGAAGAAAGATAAAACGTTCTGCCACTGTCAGCATTTTCATATTTGACAATATGTTCTGCCAAAAATGGATCGAATTCAGGAATTAGTTCTAACGACCTCATAAAATTGCTGCTTTGAGGAAACCCAAACCGTTCGTCTTTTCCTCTAAACGCGAGTCCTCGAGGAGAAAGTTCTTTAACCACGCAGTAACTCTCTTCAAAATATTTCTCCAATAATCAATATTTTTTCGAACTTGGTCAGTGAGATGAGATTGAATTCCAATGTTTTTTTTTTGGCTCGTTGTAATAGGTTCATTTCGCATGTTTTGTGTTCAGATAACGACTGTTTATATTTTTTCCAATCTGTGTAGCTTTCCCGTGACAAAACGTAAATAAACAATCTTCATGGAGCACAAAAAACAGCTCCAGAGCTAGGCCTATAAACAAGATAATTTATATTCCTCGTTTCTACAGTTAGCAATTGCCGAAAGAACATTCTTCTCGTTAATACACGTGTTCTGTCGGGATATTTTTTGCAGGTCTTCAAAAATCGCAATCCATATGCTGTTTAATACCATTGTAAAGAAATATTCGATGATAAAATTAACGATTACCCATTCAAGTGGGTCATCGCCGACAAGTGGTTTATCCGTAATATTACGAGGATCATTGTTAATTGTAAATTCACCATCTTCTGAACGTTTTATATTGGATATATCGCCAGGATCATTGTTCGTGGTAACTTTTCGTAAGATTGAAGACATTACTACAAGAGCTAGTACTTGGCTTTTCAAAAAAATAAATTGAGCTTTTTTGTTTTGTTAATAGCTTCAGCTTCTCATTGTTTCTTTTTCTTAGCTTGTACGCGATATTAATATCCATGACATCTTTTTTTTTCTCCCACCCATTACGACAACGTGAACAAAATAAACTATTTTGTAAATTAAATTCAACCAAATAGAATACATCTCATCTAATAATAAATTTTTCAGATGTCTATGATAAATTTTAATTTATGATATTAAAGCAATAGTCCGGACAGTTGTTTACTAATTATTATTCAACGTGTTTTCGTATAACACCTAATATATTTTGTATTACTTGAATTGTAGATATACTAGGCTGACCGGCTTATTAAGTGATTGGAAGTGTAAAGGTGATGGTGTAAAAGACGGACAATGCCGGCTACAGTGCGGATGTAACAATGCCCAGTTGGTAAGGAACAACTTCGTAAATTCAATTAACAGTGTCACATTGAAACTTTTTGCCAATCTAGCGCACTGGATTGTAGACCAGGCAAAGCCACTGGTATGATTACGAAATGTTCCCCACTGTATTCGTCTAGGCTTTAATGTTGTCCCTTCGGGAGACAGCGGTAAGTCTACGGATTTACAACGCAAAAATCAGGGGTTCGATTCTTCTCGGTGGACATAGCAGATAGCCCGATAAAAACACATGCGTTTTAGTACTTTCAAAAATAAATAATTTACTGGTTCGACAAAAATGATGTAGTATACAATTATTACTACAACACGAAACTTCCAATTAATACGAGAAAGTAATACGTTATATAACTTTTATTTTAGATATTTAGCGTCGTATTCCGACAACAGTTACAACTAGTGTTATAAAATTGCAATTTTAAATTAAAAATTATAAAAACTTGTAAAAAATATGTATTTACTATAATTAAATAGGATTTAAAATCTATAAAAGAATTTTCCAACAAAACTAAAATCCCATGAGTAACCATGTTAAAATGTAAAAAGTAGAAGAATATTACTTCAGTTATTACTAACTTTGTTTTTCTAATTTTAGATTTTGCTCAAAATTTTCCGCCCCTTAAACTGTGCCGTTCTTGGCCATGATATTTTTTGTCTCTATAGTAAGTCCGCTCTTGGGTCATTTACTTGTTCCTTTAAGATGATGATTTCCTGTTGCATGTTCTTGTTTCGTAATGCAATTCCTGATTTATTTTTTTAATTTCCTTTATGTTGACCATTATTTCTGACATCATTCTTATAAATTCATCAATTTTTATTTGAACAAAAGTTTACTGATGATTTAAGATCGTTCATTTCAATTTTACATTAGGAAATTTCCTGTCTAATTTCACACACACACATGATGTTTATTTATTTCCAATTTTTCCGTTTTTATTTTACTGAAGTATTTAAACACTTTACTTTCATTAATATTACGCCCTCCAGTAACACAGCGGTATGTCTGCGGACTCACAACTCTAGAAACCGGGATTCTACACCCGTAGTAAGCAGAGCACAGATAGCCCATTGTGTAGCTTTGTCCTTAATAACAAACAAGAACTTGTTATTTCATGTTTACAAAATAAACGTCCAGGAATTACTTGATTTTATCGTAAACAGGATTATTTACTTTTCACTTTGTGATTATTAGAGTAATTGTGTAATGTACAATATTTTGTATAATGAAAACATTTAAATGTTTTATTGATACGTGAATAATAGCATGATTATTAAAAATGTACACATTATAAGCTCAGAAGAAATTAATATCATAATTTATGTTTTCTTATTTCATTCTTTTTTACGAATGTTAATATTCAAAGTATTAATACAACTATATTAAGAACATAGCAAACTCAAAGAGACAAATGACTACTCTTTATGACACCCATCATTCTTCGAAAAGTCGAAAATCACCAGATAAAGCTAAGCAGAAAGAATTTATAGTCAAGTGCTCATTCACCTAACGTTTGAATGACTCAAACCTAATAACACACATATCATCAGGTAAACCATTGTCAAAATCACGATCATTCTTAATCATTAACATAAAAGTTGTCTTTCTTTAAGTCGGGTCTAGATGAAGATTTGAAAAGTTTACACTTAACGCTCTTAATATCAAACCTCCTACTTCCAACATGAAAATTCCAACAATCAATCAGACCTTCAATGAACCAATTTATTTAAGCCTTTGTCACGCTTAGTTACCCAAGGTAAAGTCTCTTCCATTTCATCCACTCTTCACAGAAAACGAATCCTATCTTTTCATCGCTCTTTTTCTGACTTCTTATTTCAAGACAGATATCGTTTTAGCTAAGCATCTGAAATTAATGAGGCTAAGATTATAAACTAAAGTTGAGTTGTTTGTCATACAAGCTCATCTACCTGTAGAAATAGCAAAACATAATAATATTAAATATCATTTTACTTGTATATCAATGCTTGCAAATTCTTATTTGTTCTTTACAGTACGTTTTAGAGGAAAATGACCGAAATTTATGCTGATAAAATAGTAAAAATAAGAGAAAGAGATGGTCTGAAATTGTACTGACCAGACAAATAATTAAATAGCTCATGCGGTTTAATAACTATCGCTTCATATATCATGATATATATAGATGGTAATATTTTTCTAACACACTACACAAATAGCGGCTGCAATAGAGAACCAGACTACGACTGTAATATTTACTTAACTTTTATTCAAGTACACTTTAAATACGTACGTCTATATTTTTTATGCAATGATACACGCTTTTAGAACTCATTGTGATCTTACCTTTAAATATATATATACAATATGTTTTATGAGTTATGTACATATTTTGAACAACAAATCTATAACATCTTGCATTTGATTAATTTCATGCTACTAATGTTAAATAAAGCTGATTTATGTTAATCTTATTTTGGAAATTCATCTCCAATTAAGCCATCACTTATTATGAGCACGTTTGATTGATTACAATAACGTCACGTTCATAATCTATCAAATAGAACTTAAATAAGGTAAGATTCTTAAACAACTAAGTTGTCACATGTAGAATGTTTTTAAATATTTTAAACATATTCAGTGTCTTTGTAATATCACAAATGATTAGGGAATACGATGAAAATAACATTATTTTAATTTGATTCTCAAAATTTCTGATATTCTTAATGTTTTTGGGATTTGTTTCTTCAAATATGGAAATGTGGATGATTTGGACAACTTCTTCAGACAAAACACTGTGGTAAGTGTCTCACATGTTTTGTATATGAGACTTTATTTCGTTTAGTAACTTTCGGCCAATAGAAGAAATCTGTCAGTGCTTTTGATCATGAATATTAAATAACAACGAAATCAATATTAAATGAAGATCTCCTAAAATATGTTATTCATTTAGCTAAGCAAATAATTAATCATTAATATAATCAATCATATAGTATCAAATTCCAATAAAACCAACCCTGTGTACTACTGAAAATGTTTTTAACATTCCAGTTCGGGAAGTATAACTTTACTGGTTATTTCAATTATTCTTTTTGTTCTTCCCTTCTGGTATTTTTTGCTGTTTCACTGATGCTGGTTGAGCTGTAGGTAGATTGGAGGTTGTGTCTTCGTTGCTGATGACATCTCAGAGTACTTCTAAACTTGTATCTGCAAATGAAAATGCTAGGACACTTGCATTATTCATACAGGTGGCACCTGGTTGTGGTGGCTCAGTCTTCTCAACTTCCCATCCCATACTTTCGGGCTCGATTGATGTCAGGTCGAAAGAGACAGGGAGGCCGATGAAGTAATCGAACTACCCCTTTAATTTAGCAAATTTCTTCTACCACTGTTGATTATGGGTGATCAAACAAACTCTCAGGGGTGGAGAAAAGAAAAAGGTGAAAAAGGCCAAGATATTGACCTTGTATAGCGAAATGTGTAATTGAAAATCATGGCCACTTGGCATCTAATATGTCTGAAGTTCACTCAGTAGCTTGGAGGTAAAGACTGTGATCTGATTGACTGATTGTTTGTTTGTTTGTTTGGAATCAAGCACAAAGCTACACAATGGGCTATCTGTGCTCTGCCCACAACGGGTATCGAAACCTGGTTTATAGCATTGTAAGTCCACAGATATACCGCTGTGCCACTGGGGGGGGGCGATCTGATTGAGAACCGTTTTTACTTTTATATATAGTACGTTATATACAGACAACTTCTGTCTGGTTGTTCTGGTAAAGCTGGAGAGGTTAGCCATATCCACTACTGCTCCATGTAAAGAAGTGCCTACGATCCTTCGATTGACTTTGCACTCATGTATCTCTGGGCAACACACACCATCTAATGTTTACATCACCTCTCAATGTCTTGACGAGAATGCATATGAAGAAATCCCTTTTGTACATCTGGTAATCTCCAGCTCTTGCGTAAAACAACATTCAAAGTTTCTCCTGTTTCAGAGAACTCGGGACCATTAGGTGCATGATAGGTCGGGCATCTTGTTATGTAGTTCATAAACGCTTCAGCTTTACACTATAATCATTATGCACCTACATCTGATCTTAAAAGTGCTAACTGTGGTATTTTTACAATGGTTTGAGATCCTTGCTGTATGACAAGTAGAACCCAAAACTCTTGATTTATTGTTTACGGCTGTATTATATCCATAACCAGAACATTCAACAAATGGACACATTCTCTCTATTTGGCAAGATAAAAAATGTTTAATGTGATGCTGCTACATTGGATAGTTTACGGCTGTATTATGTCCATAACCAGAACATTCAACAAATGGACAAATTCTCTCTATTTAGCAAGATAAAAAATGTTTAATATGATTCTGCTACATTGGATGGTGCTGTCCATAAAAATCTATACCCGTATAACATCGTAATTTAATATGCAATCATACGTTTTGGGTTATTGAAGTTCATGAGCAATTTCAATGATATAAATTGTACAATTCCCACTAGAGAAGTAGTAGTAGCAGTGTTGTTTGATAAATACATTAACTGTAAGCAGTTCTATTTTTGCCATGCAGGGACCTTCATCATATGACTAGAATAGGTAATTATACACAATTAACCTTCATGCACCTGTTAAAACACTACTCTTATGCCACTATCATTCAAAAAAGAATTGCTTACAGTTAAAGCGTTCAGTATTAACGTGTAGTCTGGAATAGGATAAGTTAATGCAGTTAAAGCGTTCAGTATTAACGTGTAGTCTGGAGTAGGATAAGTTAAAACCAGAGATTTGACTGCACATGTAAATAAGTCATTTATTTCGTTACAGTTTTCAGTTCACCTAAACGTTCTTAGTCGTAATAGACCATCTTGGAGGAGTTGTCTACAACACGTCAATAATATGATGTAAAACCTAAGAAGTAGCTGAATTTTCTTTTTCTATTAACGCTTTGAAAACCTCACAATGGTAAAACAAAAACATAACTCGGAATAGCATAAATCACAGTATTTATGTTTGTGTTGAATATATATAACATATGTTTTTATAAGTAAACATATTATTACTCATGTACAAATAAAAACATTTACACACATATATAAGTGTTTTCAATATAGACAAACTACGTGCTTTATACTTTTTGTCATGTAAACTTCTAGTAATCACAAAGTGAGAAGTAAATGATACTATTTTTCCGTAATATAATTTAATATATTTCCAACACTATTGTTATTTCAGACAAAACTAAATTTTACTTTGTATTTTGTCCATTAGCTTTTGATAATTCCAAATCCATACAAATTATGAAACGATTGCTTGTTTTTGCTTAAGCACAAAGCTGAACAATTGTCTAGTTGGATTATGCTCAACACAAGGATCGAAATCCTTACTTTAGCGTTATGTCTTAAATCTTACCGCTGAGCCACCGGAGGATAATTACAAAATGAAGGAGTTAATGTTCTCCTGTAACTACAAAACTTTTACTTCACTATTAAACAATGTATGTATGAATTGCTGAACACATTTGTAGAAGAACAAGCTAAGAATTCCCACAAGTACTAACTTCTCCGGTGGGCCAACGGTAAGCTTGAAGAGTTACAACACTAAAACCCGGTGTTAGATTCCTCGCAGTGAACAGAACACAGATAGCACATTCTATACCTGTGAGTTAAAAAACAAGTGAACAAAGCAATTAAGAATTGACATTCAGAAAATTATTAATTAGAATTTGCAAGAAACAACTTAAAAATGTTTCCAGTATTCGTTGGAAATTGGTCGCAAACATCCTCCAGTTATGTAAAAGATAACGATACTGCTAACGCTCATAGTTTGTTTAAGTTACATTTCATTTTACACAAACTAGATTAAAACATATGGTATCTAGAAATGCTTAGTGAGCATAAGTAATTGTCATAGCAATGAAATTGTACATCAATGCCAACTATGTAATATAAAATAACATTAGAAGATTAACTTTATAAATTATAAACAAAGATAGACGCGCACGAATTTACAACCAAAATGTCAGTTTGTTTAAGCTCAAACAAACGTTATCACGAGCTTTTGCATTTGATGAAAAATGTTAATATTTGTTTCAAGATACACAATGATATACATGATTTAACAACACTATAAGTAGAAAAACTAAAGATCTTGTTTAGTTGTTCTAAATTAAGAATAATCAACAGATAGCGAACTGCGTTTCTCACTGAGCGACTTTACAAACTAGCTTACAGTTAGAGTATTTGTGGAATTAATATTACTGTTACAGTAGCTTTGCAGTATCAGAATACTGTTATAGTAATTGGCATTATTAGATTACTGTTATAGTAGTTGCACACTGTAGATTTCTCTTGCAGTAGTTGTACAGCATTAGATTAATGTTATAGTAATTTTGCACTATAGAATACTATTAAAGTAGCTGTGCAATATTAGATTACTGTTACAATAACTGTACTATTAGATTAATATTATAGTAATTGTTACAGAAAAAATAATAATTCGTAATAAAGTTCATAGAGTCATTTGTAATTGCAGAAAAAGAAATTGGAAACTTGAAAAACAAATAGCGGTATGTATGCGGACTTGC
>NW_013667469.1:128406-170999 GCF_000517525.1 Limulus polyphemus
CTTCAAAACTAACTATGTAACACATTTTAACTTAAAATAGTAGCGATATCTACTAAACTCTTGTAATTAAAAAAACATTTCTTCACTGTATGATATTACACTTTTATATAACAGAATACAGAATCTTTCCATCACATCTTTTAGACTAAACGTTTTAATGATTAATACAACTCCTAGTCTGATAGGGTGTTTTTAGCCGCGGCATAGCGGGTCATAGAATGGCTCTGAGTTTTTTGTTTTTTCAAGTACACGCTTTTAGCTTCGTCATCTCTTGACTGATTTGAGATCTAATTACAGTTTTGGATTCAGGAGGTCAAACTCTTTCGATTGATATACTTAACCACGCCCAAGGTCTCCAGATTACTTTACTTTCATTTAATTTGAGGGTAGGCTGGTAGAGGTCCTGATTAGTAATTAAATCGAATAAGTTATACGAGATCCCCACATTTGGTATTGCAGACGCACAAAAATATCTAATATATAAAGCTAAGTTTGTGTCTGTTTGTTCGCAACTTTTAGCCGCTATAAGAGTAGGCCTATAAAGATATGGAATCAGCGTACTCACGTTTAATGTCCGTGGCATCACATTCTTAGTGTTAATGAAAACTTTGTAATTTAATTTTTTCCACAGAAGTTGGGAGGTTTGACCCCGGTGTGTGTGTGACCCCATCTAATTTCATATATAATTTCGGAAAAAACCACCAAATCAGCACAACTTGACACAATGATACAGGCTGATATGAGGAAGGTCATGAGGGAGGTTTGACCCACATCTAATCTCAGCGGTACAGGATGACATGAGGTAATTCATAACTGGGGGGGGGGTAGTAGGAAACAAAGGTCTCATAGATTAATGTATTCTTATCCTGCCTAAAATAATTTCAAGTTACGCGGCTATTGAGGATTCCCTCTTGTTTTTGAATTTTGAGGGCGGTATTGCAAGTATGAAAAAAAAGTTTGTTTGTAGTTAAACACAAAGCTACACAATGGAATATCTGTGCTCTGCCCGCCACGGGTATCAAAACCCGGTTTCTAGCGTTGTAAGTCCGCAGACATACAGCTGTACCACAGGGGGGGGCATGAAAAAGTAGAGAATCTGTCCTTTTTTTGTATATATATTGTAACGGTTTAAAATGAACCATTGTTCAACAACAAACACACAAACAAATTATTCAACAATAACAACATTTAGAAATACATTTAACACTTACTAAAACACAGTTAATAAACAAGTCCCTGACCAAGACTTGACACTAATGTTAATATATATCATATACATCAGTATTATTTCAAATGATGGAATCAGGAAAAAGAATCAGAAATGACAAACCTATTTCCATAAAAACAACAACAAAATTCCAAAATCACCTTTCACTATTAATAACGATATCGATTGATAAACAGCAACAATTTTCTAACTGTCTCGTGACCTTCTCTCTCTCTCTCTGTGTGAATCTTCTGGCAGGGTATTTATTCACTGTGTAGGTCACGAAGTACAACTTCTGCTACATTAATAGTATCTGTAAGTTACCGCTAAGGAAGCTGGTGTCAGTTTAATCATGCCTACATATATATTTACTCAAATTACAAACGATTAGCTGGAAGGTGAGTTAGCGTTTTAATGCAACTAAAAATTCGTAGATAAACTAAACGATACAGTGAAATAATAAATGAACGATAAACACAACCATAATAATAAAATAAACAGAATTTGTTATCTCACAATATATATTTGAAACAATATTGTGCGTTACGAATAAACAGAAAGGTAAGTGTAAATATAATTAATGTTATAATATAATAATTTAATGAACCTTGAAATAGTCCTCCTGGGGAATCAGCGGTAATTTTACGTGATTGCAACGCTAAAATCCAGTGTTCGATTCGCCGAGGTGGACAGATTGTAGATAGTCTATTGTGAAACATTTCACTAAAAGAAACAAACAAACCTTGAAATAATAATTCAAAACAACTTAAGTAATAACAATGTGAAAAACAATTACGGTTCCTATAGTTCATTAAGCGAATGATTAAGAGCTGGACAAACTCAATTAATGTTTTTTGGCTCAGTTTAAAGCACATAGATAATATAATTTGATATAAGAATGAGTAATGGAGTTATTTATCAATCTAAGGGAAAGATGTCTTCTTGCTAAACATGCACAATTACATTTCAAATGATGGTTCAAGAGGAAATTTAATTTGTAGTTTACGTTTTGAGTGGAAAGTAAATCATGAGTTATTTTTAACATTCATTGAAGACACATAAGAATAAAATCCAAATGGATTGAAGCATTCTGTGTGCAATAGGAGGGTTTCAGCTTTGTTTAGTGAGGATGGTTAAACAGTAATTAAATTAACTTTAAACTTAAGGAACGATATATTTTCAATGCCTACAAGACATTAATAACAATGATTGTACGTAGATTCCACGGTAGAATAGTAATATGAATTTAATTCATTTTCCTGGTTTAAGTATAATGTTTCCCGGGCATGGTGAATTATACATCTTTATCATACATACGTATTGGATCTGGCGGATAAAATTAATTGAGTTTGAAATGCTGTTTGGTTAAAGAATGCAGAGCTGAAATTAAACTAGAATAGTTCTGCACGAATGTTGAAATCTTACATATGATAAGGATGCTTTCAAATAGTTATAACTTGTGATAATGAAACTGATCAAGTGTTTGTAGTATTTACTTCTTGAGTGTTGGTAAGTTTTGCTCAGGATGACTTCCACATGCTCTAGGCCCCAAAACACTAAGGTAAAAAGCCTCCCAACATAATTTGTAAAAGTTGTGCACTATTAGATTGTTGTTATGATAGTTGAGCAATATAGATTACTTTTACAGTGGTTGAACACTATGCATGCAATCAATCTGAAGCTCTGAAAACCTACAAGTCGTAGAGTCTATTAATATAGGCATTCGTTTTTATTTCTTACTCACACAAAAGAAGGATTTACACGACAGATCACTTTGTCATGAAATGGAAGCTGCAAGCCCTACAAATCGAGATTCAGACGTTTTTTGGGCAATATTTATGAAAAGAAAACGGAAAAGGAAACTCCATTCTTCAATAAGAAATATTACTAATGATCCATTTCTATGAGAAATCCGCAAAGTTTCATATAACTTAAAGTTTGTGTTAAAATAAAAATAAATTTCAAAGATATCGCTGACATGTTTTATGTAAAATAGAATAAAGCAGTTATCTCGAAAACCATAGGAAATACCGTGATTTCTTATATATATATATAATACAATCTGGGGTACCCGTCCTTTGTGCGGGTTATGAGCTTAAAAACAATGTGTGGGTGGATGCAATAACACAACAATCCTGATTTTCATATAATATATTTATAACATAACATATTACTATAGTATTCTTTATTACCTCACCAAAAGGTTTGTATAGGCTTTAAGAACTCAATATGTATATACTTAAAACATGGTATACACTGGTGCGATAGTCAGGGTGACTTTGTAGCGGCCAAAGTTGTGGTGGAAAGGATGCTTTCAACACCCAGCTCTAAATGTCATTTCACATTGTTTCACGTGATTAACTAATAGACGGTCATTGGACGCAGGAGAGTCTTACGGTCCGAAGTTGAAAGGTCACGGGTCAAAGTAGGAAGTTGGTATAACTCAAAAAACGACTTTTCATATCAGCCTAATGGTGGTTCTTGCAGTAGAAACTTCAGCTGAGTTTATGTAATATTGTAATAGTGGAGGCCAATTTTTTCATTGCATTTCTCCAGTGAGAGTGCTAGAGTAGTTTTTAAGTAATATGAGAGGTTAGTGTGCTACTTAGAATATCAAGAAACGCTACGTACACATTTGAAGGAAAACTTCGAAATACATCCACTGCTAACTGTTCTACGTTATCAATTCTTCAGGCTGTCCAGAAGGTAATAAAAGTGTCTATTGCAATGACGTAAAACGCTTAAGCACTGAGACCTTTTAGTCTTAACAGAAGCAATTAATATCACACTTGTTAGCAACGTTTTTCTTACATTTGTTTTGATTAATCTATTATTTGCAGTGACATTTGGCACAGAACATTTAGGCCTAAAAAGCTGTTTTTACACGCCTCTGACCAGAAAATTGCAAGGGACGAATAAAAACGAATGGTTGCGTAGTGTTTATTAAAGAATACGTACTTTATACGCATAGAGCAATGTAGCATAATATATTCTGTTTTCTAAATATTAACATAAAAGTGTGAAATCCGAACAATAAGACTGGTACTAAAGTCGGACAGTTAAGTTTTGCTATCCTCCGGTTATTATGGTTTTAACTTACCTGTTAGCACTTCTATAAACAATATTACTGCAACTACATCAAAATATTTTTAACCAGCTGTATACTAAAGAAAGATAAGAAAAATACGTGCAGAAACAACTTAAGTTTATTTGAAATAACTGTATGAACTCAACGAATCTATGGAGGAAGCTCTAATCTTTTATGATAAACCAAAACTAAAGATGGAGAGTATACTCAAAAACTCGTAATATCTAGATAAACCAATAGTAGTCCTAGACTCACTGTGTCATGAGAAAAACAATTGGTAATACATGGACGTTAGTTTAAGACACGAGAAAATCCTCCTATTAAGTAACCAATTATGCATTCACACAGCAGTTTCTTAAGTATTGCATGTTTTTTCTTTAACATGAAGTGAAGTTTGTATCAAAGTTTCGTTCATTCTGCTACGGAATAGGCTGCTGATAAAAGTTTAAAGGCTCCATCAAAAGTAAAAACTTACACTTTCGAGGAATCGTAATTTCGAACTGAGAGAGACTCTTCTGTTCTTAATAGTCGCGCTAATAACGTAAAGTTTTCTATAACCGAAAATCGGCAGCGTGCCCGATTTCAATAAAGTTCTGATAGCTACAAACAAGAGACAAACAACAAGGAAAGAAAAATCAAAAACAAGTTGTCTCGGTCATCACGTTTATTTCGTTGAACTGTTTTTCTACATAATTTTTCAGATTCTGAAGCCCACTTACCAAATTTCTGTCAAGCCTCATTTTTCAGATATGAAATAAATGTTCTGTTTCATGAATTTCGTAAGTCGTAAGTGAATAATTTGTAACAAAAGGAAGTACTTCCAAAATTCAAATTATAATCTAGATATTTTATGGAGACGCCACATCTAGTTGTTTGATAAAAATTAATAGTTTAAGCTTATATTTGCTTTTGAGTGAAAGTCAACATACAGATGGCGTCTAGAATGAAATGTACATAATTCATTTGCCCACACTGTACAAGATCTATGCAATGTATGTCTAATCGCGTTTCAGCAATCTTATTTTCATACTAGTTTAATGAAGTGTCTCATAACAGTTGTAATGAAACGTACTGAAATCTATCTATGTTTTACGTGTGTATGTAAACTGGGGAGTTACAGTGTTTTAGGTAGTCGTTAAAACTTATAAAACCATTAAATAATACCTTAGAGAAGTCAAAACAACTGTCTTTGGAATAGATGTTCTATTTCATACTTATTGAGATAGCCAGTAGCAGATGGAATTAATGTAATATATTTGTACAAAAGAGAAGTGCATTGTTACATATAACTCCATATACAAAACTATTACGTATAAAAACTTTTCTTTTGAACGTTTTCATTTGCTGTTCATTTCCCTGGTAGTGTCAAGGTTCAGCCTTGGTATTTCAAGACAGAAGAACAATCTGTATGTACGTAGCTGTGTTGTCCTCCAGTAATCAGTAAAAAACGGATCACACTCTCTTACACTTAATAAAAATGTATCATAGAAATACTACTTTGTATTATTTTCCTTTTTTTTTAAACCATACATAGTCACTCGAAACGTCTGATCCTCGTAGAGGTAGTTTGCTTCTGGATCACCAAACTTATCATTTATAATGAAAGATTAAGTGGAACGCCATATTGATGCTAGTACATTTGAGTTCTTTGTAATGTTGCTGAAGTTAATCTCCAGGAAGCCACCGTTTAAAATTTCCAGAATGAGTTTCAGATGTTTTTATACTTTTGTTTTTTGGAAACGCCATCTTTATTCTAAGGCTCATTTTCTCTACTTAGGGACCAAGCAATCTCACATCTGCATTCTACACAGGATCGAAAAAACAAAAATAATACATTACCGAGGTGATGGCATTCCCTGTTTAAAAGCTCATTCGTATGGCCTCTTTGTAGCATTCTGCAGCAAGTAACCGAGTACTTACTCTTAGCTTCTTCTAAAAACCAGATCATATGCAAACGTAGTTTTGCTCCTGCATATGTTGTTCTGGCCTAACCTATTCACCGAAGCCAATATACAAAGGTCAAATGAGTTTCAAGAACTGACTAATGTTTCATATAATGATTCACTATTTGATTCTAGAATCACCATCAAAGTATCACGATGCGTTAGTTTCGCCTTTCTCAGGTATAAGACTTATTTTTTTGTATATGTTCTACCTATTTTGTCTGATAAACGTGAACAAGATCCTAGTTATCACTTTACTCTCATTTACTGCCTTATTTATTCACATACGTGCTGTCGTGTTAGGTTTTATTCCATCATCAGCTGCTAGCAGTATGCATTTTACAACATTCGAATCACAACCTGGTGGTTTACCTTTCATGATCTATCCAAAAAATAAAGCAGCGACCTATAATATTGGAAAACATCTTTTGATGATGAGATTTTTATGACAGGTTAGGCAACATGTGTTGAAAATGAGAATAACTCTAACGTTATAAAATATCTGTATGCAAAAAGATATATCTTTTAGAATAAAATCTGATTTACCTGGCTTGATAATGGCTTCGATGATAATTATACTGATATTATCAATACGAGACTAATTCATTTACAGAATTTTTCGAGTAGCTCTGTTGTGAGACTATTATTTAGCATAGAAGTTAGTGTGCCAGATTGTGAATCCAAGGTTTCATGATTCATGGTCCATTACTGCAACAATGTGCTCTGCGTTACAGAATTTTTCGAGTAGCTCTGTTGTGAGACTATTATTTAGCATAGAAGTTAGTGTGCCAGATTGTGAATCCAAGGTTTCATGATTCATGGTCCATTACTGCAACAATGTGCTCTGCGCTTTGTGATCGTTGGTGCACTATAAAAGTGACTGTCAATTTTTATTATTCTGACAGACACAAATAGCCAAAGAGTTGGCGATGAGTGTTGTTTAGTAGCTGCTTTCACTCTGGCCAATCAGTTCAAAGTTAGGGACAACTAAGTGCAAATAGCCAGTGTGTTGTTTTGCTAGAAAATTCTAGCTAAATAAAAAAAACTACCTTCTTATATTTTTAACAAATCCATAATCTGCTACTATTAGCACAAGAGCTTTTGAAACTTAGCAGAATATTATTAAACGAAACTTCATCATGTGTAGTGAAATATTTACTTACCAATGTTCTGTTGTTGTTGGTTGATTTAGAACAAAGACACTGGGAATCGATCCATGGATTTTAGCGTTGTAAGTCCGTTAACCTAACGCGACCCCACTGGGGGATCTAGTGTTCTTTAGATGCAGCAAAATCTGTTTACTACTATGTTAACTAAAAGCTACAAATAGGAAACCTCAAACTTGAGTAGTATATACCAGGAAATCAGCAGGAATTTATCGTGAAGTTTTATGTAGGAATCTGAAGGGCTAGCTCTCCAATTATTTTGCTTTATAACTCCAAAACGGTAGGAAATCAAAATCTTTGACAATAAATTGCTAGGAATCAGCAGGAAATTATATAAAAAAACGCCCCTTATAAATTCCGGAATGGGTCAGAGGTTATGTGTTGTTATTAGATTAGATCTTTTTAAATTTATTTGGAAATTATCCATTAGTATAATATTTACAGCATTATAAAAATAGATAACAAATTGGTTTTCTGTTAAAGTGCAAAGCCACTTGATGGACGATCTGGGCTGTGCTCACTGCGGGTATCGGACCATGATTTTAGCATTATAAGCAATAAAGCTTACAATTGAACCACTGGGAAACTTGATATTAAATACACAATTAAGTTAAGTAGCAATTGAAATTAAAATTTCAATAAGCTTTATATGTTGTTATAAGCATAGGAATTTGTTTTTCATGAAAATATGAAATAAATAATTAAACGATTTTATACGTTTTTCTGGTAACAAACAAGTAAGTTCTATATACAACACGTGAAATTATACAACTTGCTTTGAAAATTTGAGTTTTAAGTAGAATATCATTAACCATGTTGCACAAACAAATATTGGGAAAATAAAACCATTTGCACTAAACTACTGACTGTTTAGAAATTATTGTAGCAATCTTCAACATGTTATAATTTCTAAATATATTGTTACTTATTGGTGTTGTTTCTTACGGTCTTATCCTTAAAAAATACCCGAAGAAATACTCAGCATGGAGCCTGTGACATCATGTCAAAAGTATAACAAGAAGAGAAGGCCTATAGTAGACCTGAACAAGGAAAGAATCATGCTTCTTGAACGTCGTCTCAAAACTAAAAAAAAAAGAGAGGCTCATTAGAAACAAAGTTAAAATGTCAAAAACATTTTCCAAACTTACCTTAAAAAAAAAGACAATCCTTTGTGTTTAAAATTACAAAATTACATACCGCTTCCAGTATTTGATAAAATATAATAAGCCTAACATTCCACATGCATAATAAGTTCCCAAAGTATTTAACAAATAAATCTTATAATCGTATTCCAAGTGTTTTTTTTTTTTTTGTCTGTTTCAAATTAAACATTAAACCAATTCTATATGAAATCGACTTTTTCATTGTTGCCATGGTGGAAATAGCAGCCCATAGAAAATCTATCTATATATATGGAAACTGCTTAAGAAAACCAGTAGCTGTGTTATATCCCATAACACAAGTTAATGCAATATTATTATTTTCAATAATCTTAAACTCCGCTATAAAAATAATAGTAGAACTATAACTGAGCTAAAAATATCCCATGATCTAAAGTGATTTGTTTACTTCTTAAATCATTAAGTGTGGATAATTTGATTGATGTTATTTGTCTAAACTATTTTCAAGAAATACTATTAAGGAAATGAGGACGTTTAATCTCCAAATCTCTTATTTAATCTATCCTATCTAGGATAATACTATTTTATACTTACAGACAGTTCCCTTTTTTATTTTTGACTAATTTTATCGGATGACTTTGTTTGTTTGGAATTAAGCACAAAGCTACACAATGGGCTATCTGTGCTCTGCCCACCACGGGTATCGAAACCCGGTTTCTAGTGTTGTGAGTCCGCAGACATGCCGCTGTGCCACTGGGGGTGGGGGGGTCAGATGACCTGCACTGAGGATATGCTTTAAATCAATAATAAAGCCAGATGGCATCCATTCTATTTGACCTTTCAAGTAAGACCATTTTAATGTCAATATTATAATAATTTTACCCCTGAAATTCTCTTGGATTCAAATAATTCAAGCACATGTAAAGCAGTTTCTAAGCCATGAATGATGGAAAACTGTTTCTTCATTTTTACACATTTGTTCTACTTTTAATGTCATTAACGGAAACAATTTGCTTCATTATATTACCATAAGGAATTTGCAAGTTAAAACAGCTGGCTTAGTTAAAACAGCTAGCTTTTTATTCTAATCATTATTCCTGTTACCAAATTATCACTTTCTTTTAAACCTTATAAACTATTATAATGAATTTATTTTCAAACTTATAAATGATTATAATGAATTTGAACTTTTCATTAAATATTTATAATAGATAATTAACCTTGAACTTAAGCTCTCGTTTCTATAAAATGATCGTTTATTCATCCAATAATCATTTAACATAAACTATTTTAGGTTCCCGCTCACTGTGAATTAATGAAACTGTTATTTTGAGAAGAACAACAACAAAAAAATAATTAAAACATCTTGAGTAGTTTAACGAAAGCAGAATAAATAGATAAATGACGTTATGTTTAATAGCTTCATAGAGGTAAAATGAGATAAACGCAAAAATAAAAATAAAAATTATCGGCGTGACAAATCCTCAGAGAATTTCCAAAACAAAAATCTTACAATGAATGATATAGGTAAGCCTAACTTGTTTCTTACTCTGTTTTATAGACAACCTTTATCTGTCACAATGACACGTAATAGCTAAACAAGAGTAAGAGAAAAGCGCAAATCCCCAAGAGAAACTGTACAAAACTGTCTTGATAGACTAAGGTTACAAGCTGTGTGTGACGAAGAGAATCTGATGGCTGTTTTTCGTCAATGAATGTGCTTTCATTACTGTGAAATTGCGTATGAATTAGTTATTAATAAGAAACAAATGTGTATTATGAGTATTCACATTCACTATATAGGCTTTTTATCACAAGTATATCCACTAATTCAAATATAACCTCTATGAATTTTGAAATACGAAAACTGTAAGTTTAACATTTAAGTCCTGCCAGATGTCGCAGAAATGTCTTATTATAAACTATAATTTTGATTCTGATTCTATGCATAGGGAAATTAGCTACTGTTTGTATTAGATAATGTTAAATATACCGTAGTTGTATAAATATTGTTCAGTTATGTATGATGTAAAGACAGTTTAACAGTTACTCACCATTTTTCTAGAGGAACATATATGTATACGAGTGGTCAAATATATATGGATAGAATAGTAGGTGTAAAAAACACAGTTTCAGGTTTAACATAAACGTATTAATGTTTTTCAAAAATTACACACTGTTGTCATAATTAAATAAAACAATTTGTTTGAATATATAAACTTTTTGAGTTGTCTTTGATGGTAGATTTAATGCTGAAAATATTTTCTGAACCAAAATATAAAAAGATAAAACCTACTTCAGGATTGACCACTAATAACTTTGCATTTGGTAGTGAAAAGCAGAAATAATCCTCTATGAATGACCAGTTCACGAAGCTAAAAAAAAAAAAAAAAGAACCCAAAGCGGAAAATCTATGAAGAGTGTGTGTGCGGTAACATCAAGAGTACTTATTGATTTTATTGAAAGAACCATCAAGTTGGACAAAAATCAATCACTAACAGTTTTATATTTGCGTGAGACTTTGATCTTCAAGTTATCGAAGAGATGTCTAGTATTTGAGGACGGAGAATGTAAGAGCTGAGTGGGTGTTTACGATCATTTCTATTGAGTTCTCTTTAGACTAGAGGGTACGTTTCGGGTTTGTTAGGCTAAATTATCGTTGGGGTTCGTTAATTTAAGTTTGCTCTTGTTGACTCAATATTGACAAAAATATTGCACATCTGCGAATCCGAGGTGTTCATTTAGGTACACTATGATCAATACAGCTTCAGAATGTTATAATTATAAGATACTTTCTATTTGTAAGAAGACGTTGAACAAGCTTAACAAAGTAGATAATAATAATAATTGGTCAAACTGGTTTAAAATTAAACAATATAAATCAAATTCACAATAAATGCACAGATTTTTTGTTTTCAAAGAATGCTTTCAAATTTGTTCAAATCGCTTGAATTACGATCGCGTTCATGCGTGTGAAGAAGTTACGAATGACTGATTAACAATATAGTATTTTTACTGCAGTCAGCAATGAAGCTTATTGATTAAACAATGCATTACACACGTTACGTTATTCTTAATTAATGTTATATTTCGTGATTGAGCAATAAAAATGTTGTATGGAATAAATATTTTGAAATCTGTTCAGCATATAATTATTCAATTATAAAAATCTTCGTTTAGATCTATAATATTATTCGAATGAGTTTTGAAATCGTATTCTAAGCTAGAATGTAATCTAATATCTTTAAAATCAAAGTCACTTTAAACGGTGAATAAAGTTTCAAGGAAAATGTAATTACTATAGTAATTTTAGGCTTGACACGATATAACAAAAAAGTCTCATATTTTGTTCTTAGTCTGTAGATTAAGTCTAAGCCTTTCACTCTTTACTTTTATAGTACCGTTTAGTAGTTATGTTACCCATATTTGAATTAGTATTACAATGCTATTGATTATTTTTGTTCTTAGATTTCCAAAGGAGACATTTCTCTTATCTATCTGTAAAAATATGGTAAAAATGTTGGGTTATTACAAGGGAAACAACAACAAACTAATGCATAACTGCATAAATGTGATTTAGACTTTAACGATAGCGTTCAATGTAAGACTGCAAATGTCAATTCTAATCTTCTGAAATTCAGAGTCAACTCAGTTCAACCACTCAAACGCATAAGAAGAGGTGCAAGTAAAATATTTTGATTAAGAAATTAAATAAATGAAAAACAAATTGAAGAAATAACTCAATCGTGAATTAAACTATTTTATTCTTAACCATGACTTCCATGATGTGATAAATCACTTTGAATAACATAATTTTATTATGATTGATATAAAAAACGAAATTCACTATCTCTGTAAAGATATTAATTATTGTTCTAAATCGTTAGGATGGTGATATCTTTAACCATGTTACTAGTACACACTTTCACGAGATTTGAATTTTGTTTTACTAAAACAGTAACTTTGAAAAGCTGATATTCTTCAGATGTTATTTGAATAACCACAGAAATATACCGTTTGATAAGTTTAATGTATTTAGTTCTATCTTACAGAGTTATATTTCCAGCTTAACTTGATGTTGATTTTTAGATTACATTTAAATTCTAAGTTCTAAGATTTTGATAAGTAAAACTTTCTTGAATTGTTGGAATTACAAAAAAATCAACAAAATATATGACATTAAATATAAATGGCACGAAAAAAGTTTAAAAATGTATGACTTGACTAAACTAGCGCGTACGAATAAAAATTAGTCAGTTATCCGAGATCTTTAACTTCTTCGCTGTTACGTTTATAGATAAACAACTCTTTCAGTGCTAGGTTAATTGGTAGATACACAATAAAAACAGAAAAGACACAAAAATCAGTATTTCATTATTTATTTGAACTCTAAAACTGATAAATTTTGGGTTTTACCGATGATTTCTATCATAAACTTAAATTTACTGGTTAATATTTGAGTTTTGGTTTTGAGTCAGAGTTTTGTTTCCGAATTATTTAAACGAAACTAGATAACTCCCTTAGTTACTAGAAATTATAAAATTGTATTTTATTCTTTGGCTTTTAACTCAGAAGTAACTATATAAGGAAGACTTTAATGGAAAATGAATACCCTCTTCAGCTTGTTGACTCGGTAATCAAGAGGACCGTGTCAGAACCTAACGAGCAGGAAGGAACAGGTCAACACACAAACTGTGCAACGTAAACATGTAACTATTTCCTTGTCTTGTGTTGGTGAAGAGTCAACTTCTTATAAGCTCACCCTTCCCCCCCCCCAAAAAAAAGACTCGTTAGTTCTTGATTCGCGCAAGTTTCAATTTGTGTCATTTTTCGCAGTAACCTTATGTTAAAACCTTAAACAATGCTGTTGTCATTTATCTTCTGTAGTTCTATACAGATTTCAATTTTTTGGGGCATGTTACATTGTTTGTATAAAAAGCCAATTACAATAATGCTTCAGAGAACATGTCAAAATTCCATATTCAACAAATCCTGCATGTACGCCCACGCACGCTCGTTTTGTAAGGTTCAATTTCATTTAATGACTTCCGAATTATCTCTGCAGCTTGTCGTGAGCAGGAGATAAGCGTAAAGGAAACTGGTATCATCTATATGCTATGAATATCCCAAACAAGACGGAAAATATAAGAGAAATTCTTCTCAGAATATAAGGTTTTTGTCTTGAAAATATCTTCGACAAAGAACTCAATTTCAACATATTACCGTATATAAACATTTTAATATCTAATCCAACTTATTAATGAGATTTTGTCGAAAACATAGCCTGGTAATTAGAGCGCTAAACTCGGAATTTGCAGGTCACGGGCTCGAATCCCATCACCGACCATACTTGTCCTTTCAGCCGTGGGGGCATTATCATGTGATGGTGAATTCCACTAGTTGATTGGGGTATCCCAAGAGTTGGCGGTGAGTGATGTTGACTAGCTGCCCTTTTTCCATTCTATTGCTTCTACCTTAGAGACGGCTATCACAGATCATCTTCAAATAGCTTTGCGCGAAATCTTACAAAAGAAACAGAATAAAACATCAAGAAAAAAGTATGTCAAAAATCAAATTTATTATTTAGGCTTATCAGTAAATACTAGTAAGTTAGAAGATAAATTTCAACTTGTTTTAATGAACAGCGCTACTTAATTTTGAATAGTATGGGCCCGGCATGGCCAAGTGGTTAGGGGGTTCAACTCGCGATATGCGGGTTCGAATCCCCGTCACACAAAACATACTCTACTTTTCAGCCGTGGGGGCGTTATAATATGACGGTGATGACTAGCTATCTTCCCTCTAGTCTTACACTGCTAAATTAGGGAAGGCTAGCGCAGATAGTCCTCTGGTAGCTTTGCGCAAAATTCATAATAAATCAAACAAACTGAATATTTGGCTTAAAATAGACGAACAAAAATGCAATAGATGTAATTTATCTGCACGGTGTTGTGAAGAAATGAAAGTATTTGTGGTTTCGGAAAGAAAAAAGAATGTGAAGATACATAAGAAGGCTTGGTACCTGTATTTCTAACGACAGACCAATGTCCTGTCGAACCATATAGTGTGTTCCCCCTAAAATAAATCACTTCATTATGCTTATAAATCGTTGCTTATCAACTTATTATTATCTCTGAGTTAGTTAACACAATCTTGTTAATAGTAAAGTTAACTGCTGATTTTTTATAAAATAGGATAACATTAAATAGAAAGGGAGTATACTGAAAATAAGTAAACTTTCACCGTTTGTTTATTGCTGAATATAAAACATAATTGTACAAGAAGAAAGCTTCTTTTCTGTTAGACTGCCAATTTCTATTGAGAGATTTTCATAAATGAATGTGATAATCCAGAAACATTTCGAACGCATATCGGGAAGGTTTATGTGCCTTTTTTTTTCATTACCGATTCGTCATTGAAGAATTGTGTACTACGTTGCTGAGGTGACAAGTCATTGGTGGTAAGGTTAGAAATGTGTGGAATAAATTTGACTAAACAACTATAGATGAACCTGTATGATGGTAGACATGGTGAATTTTTTCTAACCTCTGTAATGACGTCCAAGTGTGGCTGTAGAAATATCTGATTCGGTCTCGAAGCCAGAATCGACAGCTTATTACGGATGATAGTCTATTTTTTCTAATTGTCCAAGCAACTGTACCATTGATTGGAATGTGGTTTAACTTTTTACTGATAGAATTTTGAAATACTTGCAGCCAATTTTGCAACAGCCTAAGCGATTGGTTGGCTGCCTTCCATTCGTCCAATAGCTCTTCTCATGAGTAAAATTCAAAAATTATAACTGATGTCTTCTTTGAGCTATAGTCATGATTCATGAACAGTTTGGAGCACTTTAATTATATTATCCACTTCAGAGTGGCAACTGAATATGTCTGAGACCACTGTGTTTACCAATAAGCTAAATCACTAATCATGTGCATTACAGATCATGTGGCTTATCACCAGATGCCTGATCTGCATATCAGTGAGAGGTGGAAATAATCGATAATGTGTTATAATTATTTATTTTATTCTCATTATCCTTTAATTGTTTTCCGTAGTGTAAAATGTTTATTTAACTATGGTTCCGATGCCATTTTAGAATATTACAGTAATGAGCAACGACTCTTATGAAGTATATCGAAGAACACTGAAATAAGATAAGCTGACAGACTCTGAAAGTGTTAATAACATTCACTACTTGGCTTAGATTGTAATTTGGTATATCTATCTATCTATATATATATAAAACAATTTGTTCTCTAAGGACGAGTAAAGTTTATGTGTTACGAGACACTACTAAATTGTCAGCTTCCTCCATATATTAAAACTATAGCCTATTATTAGAAATAATAATTAGAATGTCTATTAAGTTGTCTCCATATATAAGTGATTAATATTTTGAAAGAGAGAGAAATAAATACAAATAATATGATAATAAGAAATTACCGTAAGAGCTAATTACGAGCAACAATTAACCAAAAGCTAATTACGAGCCACATTTGTTAAAAATCAAGATAAATTTTAGGTAAAACTTGTATTTTGAGTAACTATAATTTAATATTCAAAAGTTGTTACAGTTATTTGAAGTCCCAGCACTCACAAGGGCTATTAATTATATTTATATTTTTAGTAGTCAGAAAAAAAAAGAGAGCTGGGTTATAATTTACATTTAACAGTCACTTAAACTATAATATGTAAACCTACGCTTGTGTGAAGGGACGAAGCGACAAGTGTTGATTTATAAGAGAAACCCGCTAGGTTTTTCATCACTTTAGTTACGTCTTATCAAAGGCAAGATAACTCAATAGTGAAAACGTGAAACCAACGTTCCTGTTATCTCAACAGACGACAACGTTTTCTTCGGGGTAGAGGTCCTGTAGGTTAGTGGGATGCTATGATATATTTCAAACTTCGTCAGCAAGATAAAACGCTGTTCTTTCAGCTTCACGAAGCAGTTATGTAACACCTTCGAGTTAGGTGGAAGACAAGTGCCTAAAGCTCTCTTTTAGTCCAGTCTGAAACATAACTAACTTCATTAGAATAACTGGAAAGTAGAGTTTTTAACAGGAAATGCTTGTTGAAATAAAGAGGAAAAGTTTATTTGTATCTTAGAAATGTCTAACTGAAATAAAGGTTTAGTTAACGAATGAAAAGTTCGGCTTAGAAAGATTACGTACAACAATGAATATTCCCTATATCATTTAACTGCGTAAAAATAATATAATTGTTCCGAAAAAAATAATGGTTCTAAGAAGATCGAATGCACCCAGCTCGAGATAATGCTTTATTGTCTCCCGTGGTTACATAATTAAAAATCAATTTTATGTAAACAGTTTGGTTTTTTATCAACTTCATTGTTCTAGCTTTCCACGTCTTCGACCAATTAAGCTAAGATGTATAAATTAAATAAAAAGATATGAGCTATTTATTCGACTCAGTTCCCGCAACGTTTGATATATATATATATATATACTTAATGCACCAGTCTAAATGCTATGCAAGTAGAGAAAGTGAACTTTTATAAAATAGAACGAGAAGGAATACACAATACTGAAATACTAACTTCCAAAAATAATCATTAAAAGCTTTAAAGCCCAGTATTTATGAATATGTTACAACCTTAGCAATACATATTTAAAGTCATTTACTGGTATACTGTTTTAGGGAGAATAATGCATGAGCGAAAATATATTATTAAACATTATGTTGGTTTTTGTCTCTGTCTTTTTATAAATTTATTACACACATACTCAAATGTCTCTATCTATCTTTCTTCTAAATTAACTTTCTTTGCTATTATAGTTAGTTTTTATAATTAAGTAAATGCTGATTAGATTAACGGAAAACTAATAACATCAAAGTAAATATTTTATAGAATACAGCACGACATGATTTTTTTCAACTTTTTTCTTAACTTACTTAAATGTCTGCACTTGCTGAAAAAAACTTCTAGCTTGACAAAAGAAAAGGCAGCAAAGAACGTGATAACTCAGCAATCCCTCCAGATAAACCAGAGCTTTCCTGAACAAACAAGTCACCGATTAAAGTCCAAGGATCCCGTACTAAAAAAAGAAAAAAGAAGAAAACACAATTTCTTGATGGCAAAAGAAGGTTGCTGCGGTAGAGAAGGAGTGGGGCTACTTGGTGCGAGGTAAATGCAGCAGATCGATTAGGGATATAATAGTCCTCTAGAGGGCGCTACCGTGTTCACATGGAATGCATAGTTGTAGATAGTAGAAAAGACAGACTCTTGCCGGACGATATGCCTGGAGTTGGGTCCGGAAACAAGTGAGCTCAGACAAAACTTTATTTCTATGTGTGTAGCTACGAGTGAGTAATACTACATGGATGGAGATATTCAAAAGGATTACGATGGTACATCGTTATCCTCGAAGGGGGATCATCCCTCTGTATCTTCCCAGAGAGAGTCCACTACAATAGGCCAGAAAGTTGGAGGATATTTTTCTGAACTAAGGCGCTGGTAAGTTCATTGTTATCTTATTTTAATCTATTTATAACCTTTTTTTAATACACAAATTTGAACGACTCAGACAAATTTCAGTTGTTCAAAACCAGCATCATGTTTGGATTAAAAAACGATCTTATTGCTTATCTCTCGCGATTTCGTTTGTTTCTACATTTGTTATGCGTTACGAGGAACATGATTTTTCGTTTGCTTGTTTCTCCACATGTTAAGATAATTGCTCACAGGGGTAGATGTTTTTGTGATAACTTAGGGCTTGATATTTAACAACAACACATGTTTGTATCATAGCATTTCGTCCGAGGTAATAAGCTGAAAAGGTATAAATTTCCACAGTAACATAGAGTATGAGATGATAACTCACAGGATTAGAAGTTGTATTACAACATCTGAGCTGAGGTATAAATTGTAAACACGTAGCTACTTTTTAATGAGGTGAGAAGATAAAAACACGAAAAAGAAATACTAAACCCAAATTCTTGATTTCATTTAGAAAAAAAAATATTGAAAGTATGTGAATAATAAATCGAAAAAGTATATCGCAAACATTGAAATTTCCTATGGTCTGTTTGAAACATAATTATTTGCAATACCTTGCCAGGTGCAATCCTTAATAGAAATGCATACCTTTAGGAATAAATAAGTAAACCACAAAATAAGTTGATTCGGGTATGAATCTCGCCCAGCGAACTTTAAGTGATAACTTTGATTAACCAATATATATGTTAATAAATTGTTGCTTTCCACGTAACACACTTTCAAGCGTAAACACAAGGAAATGTTCAGCCGATCTGCAAAGTGAGTGGTCGTAAAACCTGCTCACAGGGATTTTCTAAGCTTTTGAACAGACTTATGTGACCCATTAACTAGTTAATGGATGTTAAAATCTATCTCTCGCAGGGAAGGGGAAGTATTTTGTATCCTCTATGAATATAAATTCTTAATCCGATCAATGAAGAGCGTCAAGAGAATCAAGAGCATTTCCCATGATTTCCATTTTAAATAGTAGTTTGGTTTGGAGGATAAATATTGGCTTATGTCTCATATCACTATGATAGTTGCATTTCTACACCTCTACAAGTGGCTATTGTTGTGAAATATGAAAGTCAATTCAAAGAGGTCATTATGGCAAGCCGACTGTGCATTGTTAAGTTAGGTACAATCCAACACCAGAGGTTTTTGTGGCTCACTGAGTTTTTGTGCTGTGAAATTATGTGCAATCCAACACCAGAGGTTCTTGTGGCTCACTGAGGTTTTGTGCTGTGAAATTAGGAGCAATCCAACACCAGAGGTTTTTGTGGTCCTCCAAGTGTTTGAATTGACACAACATAGAACCGGAGGTTCTTGTGGCTCACTGGGTGTTTGTACTGTGGAGTTAGATACAAATCAGCACCAGATGTTTTTGTGGCCATCCATGTGTTTGGACTGGTATTGAGATATAACCCGAAACAAAAGTTTTTTGTGGCCCACTGAGTGTTTCTACTGTGGAATTAGGTACAATTCAGCACCAGAGGTTCTTGTGGCTTGCCGACTATGCACTGTAAAGATGCATACAATCTAGCTCCAGACAGCCCTTTTGGTCCGTACAAAAATACGTAAAACTCAGCTAGCACCAGAGGTTTTTTTAGCCCATATGGATTTATATAATACCCAATTCCTGAAAACCTTGTGGCCCATCATGTGTATAGTGTGAAGCTGCAAAAAACGTAAAAATTAGATTGGGAAATTCAATATCATAACTATAACTATTTTTAAAGTAATCTTACTGTAAACTAGCTTGTTGTTTGCGTAGTCAAAATCTCGTCAAAATATGAAAGTTGATTTTGCTGTAGATATAAATATCGTGAAATCATTATGAAATCATGTTGAAATTATTTAACGATAACTAAGTTCTCTATAATCAATTTCTCGTCCAAACAGTTATTTTATTACATGTGTGACGGATTTACTATGATGTATTAATTTTATTATCGATGTTTGTTTAAATTAATTTATATTCAGAAATATACACAACTTATACTGTTAAATCTACATTGCAAAACTCCCGCCTATTCTCTATAGTTGTAGAAGATTCTCGAGTGTAAGAATCAACAATATATGTGTGTACGTAAACGCTAGTGCTAGCGTTAGTATTGTTACGTAAAACTGAAATTTCAAGAAACTCTCCACACGCCTATAAATATAACCAACAAGACGTGACCAAAAAAAAAACAAAAACAGTATATATTATTGGTGTGTTATATAGTTGGTATACTATAATCCTCGGTGGCTATAATTGTGATTAACGCTTATTAATCGGGAACTTCAGATATATTGACCAGGAACGTTTATAAATTTAGAACATTATAAATCATTCAACTTCAGTGGATTCACATCGGACATTAGCACTTTTACGAAAACATTACCTAACATAACCGGTAGGAAAAATTGGCGTGTGATCAGTGAAGACCATAGGGCTTGCTAGCTTCCTGTTAAATGAAGTGTACCTACATCAACTCGAAATTAACTCGCTCATCGTGAACCCTCGATAAGACATAAAAGAAGTTCCAGACTAGAAAGAAGACTTTGTATTGCTTGTAAGTTTATAAAACTTTTGTATATAAATCATTGTTTATAATAACTGTTATTGTAAATTGTATTATTGTTTGGGTATTAGAATATATCTGTATTAAAAAAGAAACTGTGTGTATCAATCTTGTTGCCAAATATCATAAATTGGAGATATAGCGACAATTATTTAACTACTAAATTTAAATTATCATTTAGCTTGGTTTCAGACCATTTTAAATTGTAATACGTGACACTTGTTTGTATTTTATTTATCGTTTTTTATATTTGTTAGATAGCAAATGTTATCATAGCTTTTTTAAAACTTGAACTTAGTTTTTTAATTTTATACAATAATAAGCAATGTTTATGCCTCATTGAAACAACAAATTAACAAGTTCAAGGAACATTTACTCGAGAACGTGGCTGATAAAATGTACTGAAAAAGTCCGTTTAGGAATGAACATTTTTCAATTTCAAATCCCACATATTATTGTGAAGGTGATTTTCTAAATAAAATGACAATTAAGATTTCTTCATCATACCTATCACCAATTTATTATCGCTATATATATATATATCGCATACTTTCACCAACTCTCACCAATTTTACTATCATTATTTAATTGAAAAACTGGCTTCTTGATAGCCATCATCAATTGCATCGTTTTCTTTACGTTTGCATCAGTTTTTCACTATTCACTTGTAATAACGAGAGTCACATCAGTGTTTATGCTCATTAGCAACAATATACTATTAATAACTATTGCATAAGGAATGTGGAAATACTTGCAGGAATCAATCACTTGTTGGTCTGAGAATAACTGAGCTGCATTTTGTCATAAAGACAGCTTTCATGGAGTCGCCTGTTAAGATACATTATTCCCCACTTATGGCCACGTTTACTCTTATTAGTCCAATCAGGCATGAAAAAATTGACAATGTCAGACTTTTTCTTGAGGTTATACGTCATATTCTGTCTCCGCTTTGGCAATGCGATCATAACAGATGTGTTGTGTATTTTCTTGCATCGTGATGTTTACCAACTTAGTTCTTTAACTTCCTCTAAAGAGCTTTTAGTTGGATAAATGTCATCGACAACAGCAGCATCTTTCTCTAGCAGTAGCATGATCTCAATATTTTGAATTTTGCGACCTGAACAATTCAGATTAAAAAGTGGTAAAAGTAAAGGCTGCAATTGAAATTTTATCAATTTTAGGAGATTCACTTTTTTAGTCTGAGCTACAATAGAAAGTTTGCTAACAATCTGACGATTGGTATTTACAATTTATGATCTCTTTAATTATTTGAAACAGATGAATTGTCAAATGTCTTCAGCTTCGGCCTAGACATATCCATAGGTATTTGTTTTTGCTTTTGTTTGCTTGGAATTAAACACAAAGCTACACAATGGACTATCTGTGCTCTGCCCACCACGGGTATTAAAACCCGGTTTCTAGCGTTGTAAGTCCGCAGACATACCGCTATGCCACTGGGGGGCTTTGTTTTTGCAACGAAGTCCTCCTCGTCACTCTCGTACATATCACTAGTCTCAAATAAATCATTAGTGAACTTAATAGGACTGCGTGGCTTGATGCGATGTGCCTTATTATGAATTGTCTCACCGTAGGTATATATGTTCAGCCTTGCTCTAGACATTTTAACGTATTCTGGAAGTTTCTCATAATCGTGAAAACAGTGGCAAAATCCACTGTTGGAATAGTTTGTTCCACAATCGTTTGCTTGAACTTTACCTATTACTTCGCTGTGGCATAGTTCATTGTTCATCGAGGCATTTTTCCAGCAGCAATGTCTTTAGATTATGCCTTCAATTTAAGGGCACCATTCTCAACAGAACAAGTGTTCTTTATAAGCATAGATTGCCTCAAACTCTGCAGAACATATGCTAAACTATTTTATCTTTACTTTTTTTTCGAGTAAAGACTATGTCCTAGGCTTTCTGCTTCCAAGATTTGGGTATAGTAGGATTTTTCGTGTTAGGATCTAGGCCTTTTATGTGTGTTTGTATTATCTCTTTATTGCGAAAGTGACAGACTATATTGCTATCTTGAACTGCTTATGCAATACTATATTGATCACATAGCGAACCCCCTTCGCCGACTCTGTTGCACAACTGTAATTGCCACCAACCCCTTAGTAATATAGAAAATACGACACTAGACGTTTTTTATCATAATTTACCTGTATATTTTACCAATGAGTATTTGCACAATCTATCTCTTCATAGCTTATGATTTATCCATGGCTTTGTGACACTCCCGCCCCCCAGTGGCACAACGGTACGTCTGCGGACTTACAACGTTAGAAACCGGGTTTTGATACCGGTGGTAGGCAGAGCACAGATAGCCCATCGTGCAGCTCTGTGTTTAACTTCAAACAGACTCAAACAAACAGGCTTTGTGGCAACATAACAGCCTTTTTTGGTTATGTGAGTTGGTGAAGCGTGACAACAAATTCAAAATGTTTCAGTGTTTATAATTGCCCTCTGGTAAGCATATATATATTACATCTAGGCCAAAAGAGAGAGAGAATAAGCCCATGAACAGCTGGTAATTGTATTAGTTGCACATCGAACAATGAAAGAGGGAACATAAGTTTTGCGATGTAGCTGTCTCGCACTTTTGAAATATCTTCTGAATTCAGACTGTTGCTAAATCCAGTTGACGTTCTGTCTACAGAATGCAATATCAGGTTAGCGTAGAACAGAATGGTTGGGGAGACAGATTTAAAGCGATATTGTATGTGTAAATCTGTTGTTATAATACTGCACCAGAAACAGCTGTTTCAGTTTCGCAGCAGCATTCACAACACTTGAGTTACAAGTTTGTGCTCTATACGCTGTCAGAATATTTTAAGAAATTATGGAATGCCTAAAAAATTGTTACACTTTCTTCAATTCTTTTTTAACTGTAGGCAACTGTGAAACGTTTTATTTTCCTATAAGCATAATTTAATAAGTACTGCCTAATATAAGATACCTTCTTGGATATGTGATCAAATGATGCCTATGAATTCATCAAACCATCCAGAAGGTTCGTCAGAGACTTCCTTTGGAAAACTGAGTACATGCTTATTTACTGTGTCATGTCTTTTGATAATAGTCTTCCTGCGATATGTTTGTTTGTTTGAAGTTAAGCACAAAGCTACTCAATGGATTATCTGTGCTCTGCTCACCACGAGTATCGAAACCTGGTTTCGCTGTAAGTCCGCCGACATACCACTGTGCCACTAGGGGCGCCTCGTGTGATATGAACATTGACCAACACGAATTATCTCAACATGAACCTCCTTTGACCAGCTTTCTTTACTGTTTTTCCAAGTTTTTATGTTAAACTGAAATGAGGTATTAGTTTTGGCACCTTGACAAGACCTTATGAGGCACGTAAACGATCGTATAAGAAACGATAAAACTCAGGTATAGACAGCTATCAGACTACTTAAATGGCTACTCTTAAAGAAATAATCGGATTGACTGTTACAGCTATAACCACCACACAACATATTAGGCTTTAAGCCACGCTAGACCTTGCCACTCTGATAATTTTTTTTACACTTCTTAATACGATTTTAGATCACAAAATATCCAGTGTTCCTGAAAATAAACCTATTTATTTGTAGTATATGTGAAAATAATGGTAGACTTTGTGGTTCAACCAGTGAAGAAAGATAGGCATTATTTTAAATGTCAAGTGTAATTACTGTGTCTATGAATGATTATTGTGCTTTCTTTGAGTGCACATACTAAAAGCACTTTTCTGCATTATCTTGCATGTTTTTTTTTCAGATCGCTCAGGAATGCTATTACTCCTCAAGGTGATGCATTCTTTTAGTGGTCAGATGTCTGCTCTCGATATTATAAAAAAATGAACTAAGCTCTGCAATTTTTGGAGGCTTTATCTTTACTGGATTAGACTTCCTCTGAAAACAAAATGATGATCACTTACAGAGGGGTTTAATTATTGTATTTTTACAATATCTTACGCTGAATTGGCATGGTTCACTTGGGGTCATTTAATGGTTGTAATGATATTACAGATTTTCAACAGATGAGATATAGCTCTAAAGCAAGTGTGTGTTTCATAGATATCTCAGAATTTCGGACTTCAAATAACATATACAAATGTTTTCCAATTACAACATGTTTTCATTTATAATTAACGGCTGTATTATAATATATTATTATTAATAATTAATGTATCTTTATATCCAAGCCCCCTTCCCCTTAGTGGCACAATGGTAAGTCTCAATACTTATAACGCTATAAACAGGGTTTTGATACCTGTGGTGGGCAGAGCATAGATATCCCATTGTGTAGCTTTCTGCTTAACATCAAATAAACTAGCTTTATGTTCAAACTTCCATAAGTTACATACACTATTCACGATATATTTGCTGTTTTATTCACAACAATATAAGGTGTCTAACCTGTGACGTCGATGGCAAGGAGATCGATATGGAACTAAACTAATAACATTTTCAAATGTTAAGCTAAATATTTGATACATATTTTGTGAAGTAAAGACATAATTATTTTACAATGAAATTATTCTGAATATTGTTAAGCACAAAGCTATGCAATGGGCTATCTGTGCTCTGCTGTCTACGAGTATCGAAACCCATGAAATTATTAGACATCATTTGATTATAGCATATTGGGTTTTAGCATTTAAATGTTTACACCACCATGACAGGTCATTCCTGCAGTAAGAGGGAGTTTAACAATGAATACTTGCAACACTTGCAACAATTCCAATCTTTACCCCCCCCCCCCGCATGTTTAAATCGAATGTTATGCCTATTGAGGACATGTAATGCATTTGAGAACCAATTTCTTGTTTATAAAATAATATCTATAACAAACGTTATCAACATCACATATTTCCCTCACGATCACTATTCCCTAATTTTATCATTATAACATAAATCACACGATAATTCAAGATGCCCATCAAGGCATTTAAAATATGTACTTGAACCATACAAATTCTTCAATATAGATACCACCAATAGGGATATAATGGAAGAAAAACGTATACTTAATAGAAATTATATTATTTCTACATAAAACGCACACTTCTCCAAGATATTTATAACCATCTTTGCTGTCTTTATCGAGATAATAATTTCTATAAAATACCAACATCAATTTCATTGCTTTCATGAAAATCTCGCACATTCTGCTCCAATCTACTTATCAATTTTTATAGTAAACTAGCATAAGTAACAAATGTAATCTCATTTCTTATTACCAACTTTATTATTATCATATGAGTAAAACTTTCCTCATTGATAACAAATTTTGTTTTCGTTGCATAAATCACTTATCTATTTTACTATACCTCTCCACATTTGTATTAGATCCTTAACATTTACATACTCTACTGTCGATACTTATCTAAAATTGAAGTACTAAGCCACATATTTTCTCCATAATATGTATTACTAATCTTATTATCGTTACATAAATCACGTACTTTCTTCAGGATATCGATCACTAGTTTCATTAATGCTATAAAAATCATATAGTTCTCTTCTCAACATATATATATATTAACCGTTTTAGTGTAGAGAAAGCTCACAAATTTTATTGTTTATGGAAATCGCACGCTATTTTCAGTTGTTGTTCAAGTGCGTTCAAACTTGCTCGAGGACTACGCGTCGCTAGCCGTTCCTAATTTGGATATGATAGACTAGAGGGAAGACAGCTTGTCAACACCACCCACCGCCAACTCTTGCGATACTTTAATCGAATAGTGGGATTGACATTCACGTGATAACTCCGCTACGGCTCTAAGAGCGAGCATGTTTGGTGTTGGGTTTCGATCCAGAGAACCGCAGGTTTCAAGTCGAGCGCTATTAACCACCAGGCCATGCCAGGCCTACTTCCTTCAGGTTATCTATTACAAATTTTAATACTATAACAACTTGCTTTTCAGTATCATACCCATAACCAATTATCATATAAAGCCACATCCTTTCTTCACGATTCCTAATGTCAGTTCCCTTTGGATGGGTGTGGTCATGTTTTCTTGTTGCCAAAAAATCGCGCTTGGCACTTTGGGGCCGTGCGTCGGTTATAAAGTTGACAACCTAAAGTCTCCTAGTCGATTAGAGTAACCCAAAGATGGATAGTGGGTGTTGTTGACTTCATGACTTCCCTCTAGCCAAAAGTATACACGGATACCTCAGCTAGCTCTTGTGTAGCTTTGCACGAATATCCCAAGCAAACAAAACAATTCCCTTAGTAAAGAAATTAACTGTTTTCTACACGATAATAATGACAAGCTTTATTATGGTTACATAAACTATCTTGGCGATAGGTATACCACCAATTTTATTAGCATCATGAAATTGATGTACTTTCTTAATAACACTTAAAAATCTATATTCCACAGAATACCTATAATCAATTTCAAAATTGACATCAAAAGCACATATTTTCTTCTCGATACCCGTTACAAATTTTAATACCATCACGCAAATCACATTCTTCTTCAACGTATATAGCGACATTTTTGTTATTATCCTATAATCACATAATTTCTACACAATACTTATTATCAGTTTAATTATCGGTACGTAAATTACACACTTTTGTCATGATAGCTAAAATAGGTCATACGTATCGTGATGAAAGTGTGTAATAATAATAAAATAGGTCATACGTATCGTGAAGAAAGTGTGTAATGACAATGAAATAGGTCATACGTATCGTGAAGAAAGTGTGTAATGATAATGAAATAGGTCATACGTATTGTGAAGAAAGTATGTAATAATAATAATAATAATTATCCAGAAGAACATTTACGTTTGTAAACGAGTAAATAAATTAGTGCGAGGTGCCACACACAGTAGAGAATAGCCGCAGGATAGGAGGGGGAGAAGTGGAATCCATCCCAAACATTCTCGACGATAAATGCGTGGAATCCAAAGAAATATAAATATATTTTGGCAGTGGGTTTATGGAAAGATAATAAAATTTATAAAAAAAAGAAATTGGACTGGAGTGATAACAATAAAATTGGTCATACGTATCGTGAAGAAAGTGTGTAATGACAATGAAATAGGTCATACGTATCGTGAAGAAAGTGTGTAATGATAATGTGCTATTTTTTAACAGTTGTAAAAATCGCTAGTTAGCTGATTAAAATACACTTTTTTATGACTTGAGAACAGTAAGACTCCATTTTTTGAGATGAAACACCCTACGTTAGGACATCCGTCATGACTTTGATATTTAAATGCCTTTTCATACCTAATTTCAGAAAAGGGATACTAAGAAAACTTTGGGAGCCACTTGTTAGCCAAAACTTATCCGAAAGGAGTTGTTTTCATCTAATGTATTTTTTTCCTTTGTATTTCAGATAAATAAAAAACAACAACATTTGGAATCCCATTTATGTAAAAATATCAAATGTTATCAGAAAATGGGATTCCAGCCATTGATTGTTGGATTCCACAAATTCTGTGAATATGTGAACAACTATTTCTGAATACCTTTCTAACAATAATTATTAACTCGCAATGTCAGGGTCGGACGTTCGAATTACCGTGTCCGAACATGCTTGTCCTATATGGTTGCCGACTGGGCCATTACCCGGGTGTAAAAATTCTTGACTTACGAAAAATACCAACCAACCCCCAAAACTAATTTGGATTAAGGTCACTTGTGTTGAATATTTACTACACCATAACCTTCTTTAGAATTATTATCTTTATACAACTCGCTTCCTTTCTCAACATTATTCATAACCAGTTTTATTATCTCCAGAAAAATACTATATTTAATTCATGGCACCTTATTTCCTATTTTACTATCGCATAGAAAAGCAAATATTTTGAGATTGTTATTCATTCCCAATTTATTATCAATTTCATTAGCGTCTTGAAAGTATTTAGTTTCTTAAGTAAAATATATTCTATAGAATGTACATCATCAGTTTCATAATCGACACATACACTTCCCGACATTCCTCACGAATCCTGTTATTGTTGCATAAATCTCACGTTTTCTTCACAAGCCTTAAGTCTAACTTCATTATCGTTAGATGAATCAACTATTTTGCTCTCGATACCTATCAACAGTTTCATTATCGACATTTCTCAGTTTTACCTATCATCAACTTTGTATTTTTGTTTGTATATTTACTACTAGTCTCCTTACATTTATAGAAATTACATATTGTACTGATAATACTTACGAACATTTTTATGATAATATCACCTTTAATTAGAAGTTGATAGACAATAATAAGTCGGTATTTGTTGCCGTGATATAGGTTTTACTTCTCAGATGTTATGATGATCAATCGTGACGAGAAAAGAACAATTTAAGAATAGCAGTTGATTGTCAGGTAAAATGCAGTTTAATATTTGATGACAAAGATGTTTGTTTTGCCCAGAAACATCAGTTTATTACATATTCGGATTATTCTAGTCGGTCTTATTTTAATAAGTGTTTACTTATAGTCCTTAAGTGTTCCTTATAACTTCTGAAGGAATACATTAAGAGAGTTTTAACAATAAGAGTTAAAGTGTTGAATGCAAGCAGAAACTTTTTATCAGCACAAATATGCAATCTTCATAAACTTTCGTAGACTGATTCAATAGTTTAAAATAGTTAGTATGAATTTTGAGATATTCCAAAACGTGCTCATTCTATTTTCAAGAGTAAAGAGGATATGGGGTGCAATATACAGTTTCATTTATTACAGCTAATGCATCATGTAAGACTTATATTCCGTTTATCCTGCAGTTAGTCTTACATTTAAATCACAGGCTTATATATATATAGAAAGCTGTGCTGCTTCTCTTGGTCGAGTAGAGTGCTATTCATAATTATAGATCAGCATTCATAGCCAGTTGAAAGTATTCGTGTCTACTTTGATAATTGTGAGATTACATATACAACTCAAGACTAAACGTATACTGTGTTGAAATTGTAATAGAAAAGGATCTTTATTAGGTTATCTTAGACAGACCAACCGAGTTGAATAATGTGAAAGTACAAAGAAATAGTGCGTATAAATATTACTTCGCCAACTGTATTCAATTAATTTGTACGATTTTATCTGTCTGATGTTAAAGCCTGGATAAAAAGCAAAGAACTAAATGAGAACCTTTAACACTTGTAATCTGGCTTTCCTGTTCTTTTTTTCGTGTTCTGTTCTCAAGGTTTTAGTTTTTCTAATGTCGGATGAGAACTAAAAGGTAACCTTTATGTAATTAGTCATTTTCTCTCATTAAAACAACTAGAATTGTGGAAATGTTAGCTGGCTGAAGGGTTTATAATAGAAAGTCCCGTTTGTCTTCCTCAAAACAATGAACTTTTCTGTTTGGTTGCATTTGTTTTAAACCATAAATACTCACTTATAAGTTGGTCACAGCATCATACTAACTAATTAAAGTATTTCATTTGATATTGCAAAGATTCCTGTAATATCTTAGGGCTCATAAAGTATATTTGAATTTACTGATTTTTAGAAAGAGAAAGAAAAATAAACAAGAACGATCTGGGCTATATATCTGACATTAATATAATAATATATGCCCATTACAATCAGACTCCAGCCGTTAAACGCATAATCTAGTCGTTTTTGTGATGAACTATGAATCCGAAGGTACAAAGTTCGCTTCCTGTTACCACAAAATTGCGCTCCGCACTTTGGGGTTGTGAGTGCATTATAAGAGTGACAGCCAAATCCCACTATTCGATTAGAGTAGGTCAGAAGTTAATGGTTGATGTTATTGATCAGCTTCATTCGTTCATACGTATCAATACAAGATCAGAAACGGCTGGATGAAAACAGCTCTTATGTAGCTTTGAGCGAATATCCGAAACAAACAAACAATTATAAAGAATACTTATAGTTTCTACAGAACAAAAAAAATCTACAAAGAACCCCATAGTTGAATTGTTACCTAAAACATCTTTTAAAACAGAAATGAGTTCGCTTTAAATAGCAAGAATTACTTTAAAGCGGTGCTTTTAAAGGTTATGATGTCAGTTGATTCATAAAACAATGCACTTACATCTAGCACAAACATACTTGATTATTTGTGTTTTTTTAGTATCATGTAAACATAAACTAATTCAAATAGCATGCTTCCTTCTTTAAAAACTACAGGAATATTTTTATAGTTTCTAATATAATTCAAATTATAACGTGAATTAGACACATGTCCTTGCTGTATAAATAAAATTGTACCAAAACATTAAACGCAACTACTTCTGTGGGAAGAAAAAATGTCTTCTAGACTAATTGTAAACGTTGAATATTTCTGATA
This sequence comes from Limulus polyphemus, assembly GCF_000517525.1. Classification (NCBI taxonomy): domain Eukaryota; kingdom Metazoa; phylum Arthropoda; class Merostomata; order Xiphosura; family Limulidae; genus Limulus; species Limulus polyphemus. Next base: position 159,274 of record NW_013667469.1, read on the forward strand.
CTTTACTTTGTATATTAACGAGGGATTATTCTACCAACAGATTCAGTCTTTCTGAAGTATCATTATAACTTCATTGGGGGTTTATATTACATAAGTATTAGGAAAAAAATCGCTAAATAAAGAAGCCGCGTAGGTCTGGCTACTGAACTTGAAAAAAGGAACCAAACAAGATATGGATGGAAGAGGACATATCACTTGATCCTGCTAATGATCACATAGCAGACTAAGCTGCCTCGACTTTATTCGGGGAGAATAAAATCCCTACATTACTGGCTTCCCCATTTTGTGTATCGAAAGCTTGGTGTTTGAATAGAATTTCAGCTTTTATCATTATATTTTTCCTTTAGTTAACTTTAGAATACTACTTTTATGACTATTTTACAAGCTAGAATTGTGGAAATATTAGCTAGCTGAAGGGTTGGTTTATATTAGAAAGTCTCGTTTGTCTTCCTCAAAACAATGAACTTTTCTGTTTGGTTGCATTTGTTTTAAACCATAAATACTCACTTATAAGTTGGTCACAGCATCATACTAACTAATTAAAGTATTTCATTTGATATTGCAAAGATTCATGTAATATCTTAGGGCTGATAAAGTATATTTGAATTTACTGATTTTTAGAAAGAGAAAGAAAAATAAACAAGAACGATCTGGGCTATATATCTGACATTAATTTAAGAATATATGCACATTACAATCAGACCCCAGCCGTTAAACGCATAATCTAGTCGTTTTTGTGATGGACTATGAATCCGAAGGTACAAAGTTCGCTTCCTGTTACCACAAAATTGCGCTCCGCACTTTGGGAGTTGTGGGTGCATTATAAGAGTGACAGCCAAATCCCACTATTCGATTAGAGTAGGTCAGAAGTTAATGGTTGATGTTATTGATCAGCTTCATTCGTTCATACGTATCAATACAAGATCAGAAACGGCTGGATGAAAACAGCTCTTATGTAGCTTTGAGCGAATATCCGAAACAAACAAACAATTATAAAGAATACTTATAGTTTCTACAGAACAAAAAAAATCTACAAAGAACCCCATGGTTGAATTGTTACCTAAAACAGCATCATACATACTGGTGAGGAAACCTGTAACGTAGAGATTGTATTCTCCATGTAAAGTCGAGACAGCTTAGTCTACTATGTGATCATTAGCCGGATCAAGTGATAAGCCCACTTCCATTCCTATCTTGTTTGGTTCATTTTTTCAAGTTCAGTAGCCAGCCCTACGTAGCTTTTTTATTTAGCGATAAATGTTTTCTCTTATACTTGTTTGTTTACTTTTTTATAAGATGGCGTACATGAGTTACTAGGTTGTAGAGTGTATTCTAAAACTTTATACATTTTGCATAGAATAATAAAAATATAGGTAGTGAGAGATCGTGAAGACCGTCTTGCTCTATTAAATGATGATAAAATTTCAGTTTCTGTTGGAACTAGGTAGGCGCTAGGCCTGTTGAAGAAAGGTGATGATTAACGAAAATAAGAAATCTCGGTTTTGGCTATTCGCCCGTTTTCGACTTTGGGACGCTCTGGATAGCTGAGAAGCGGCATATACACCGGAGATAGAGCGACTATGTCAGGTTGCTCTTCATATAAAGCTTCTGATGAGCTGTACAGAAGAAAATCCAGCTGACTTTTGTATTACTTTAGTTCAGGCGTCCGTGCCACCCCTACATATTCAGTTAGTATGAAGTATCTTTAAAACTTTATGTTTATACCACATATAAATATAATCATGAAAGCACCTCTTTACAGCTTAAGTGGAATATAATATACTGTATATATTGATTTCTCTTTTACTTTTCACTGAGGTTTATATTACACACACATATAATCATTCCGGGCTATTGTATAAATCATATCAATGCTTTTGTGGTAAACGAAGATGTTATACACAAGCTTAATTATCTGAACATTGTTCTTTAATACATAATAAGAGTTGTACGTTGTATGCTTAAACAGTCAATTGAACACGATTTATACTGTAAAATAGATATTTAAAATTTATAGATATTACATAAACTGCTTTTTTTAAACGAACACTGCGTCTTCCTTATTCCATGAGACGTTCAATAGGTCTTTGAGAAATTCGACCAGCGTTCACACTTAACAGCTTCAATGTTCTATTATCACAATGCTGAAAAATAACGACAGTAAACATAAAAACAAAGCAGTTTTAAGATTGAATGTTAAATCGAAATAGAACCAAATACTATTATGAGATCCAAGCAGAGCTATGTTTAACAAAAATATCCATGTTTAAAATGTTGAGATAAAGTATTTCAAATCAAATGTAAAAGTACGAGAACCAAAACAAGGATGAATTCAACTGAGTATGTTGGGAATCTTGGAATTTCATACATTATTTTAGATCCATGTAAAAAATATGATAATATAAATAAAGTTATTTGGGTTGTAACGTTAAAATCTAGGAGATTCAATGCCATATTCTAAGAACTTTGGAGAAATACATAAACGTGTAAAATAGTTGATACAGGCTGGAATAGGATTCATTTGGAAATCCGAGTCACTTAAAAGAAACCATGCAAGGTGATTCAGTTTGACCAAAATATATCTGAGAAAATGAAATCCGCCGAGAAATCTATGAATACATCTGATTGTTTAAACATGGAGATTCAAAATCATATTCTGGAAGCCATACAACATATATAAACAAGCACAACCAGATTGGAACCGGAGTAACTGAGCAGTCTAAGTCATCTTGTGAAATCCATACAGAAATATGAAAATCAAAACGTATTTTAAATAAGAAAAGCAAGCATCCAAACGAAAGTTTTAAATCGATTAAAGTTTCAATTTCGGAATCAAGTTTCTTGCTGTGAAGCAGGTTTCATTATGAGATAATGAAATGTAACAATCGTGGTGGTTTAAATTTCAAAATTAAAATAGAAAATATTAAATAAGACACGAATAAATTCAAAATTTTGTTGTATTATATATATTGCACCATATATTGGAAAACAGTGTTTCATTGAATTCATTTAGCCTCATCTATTTGCCTTTGAGATTTACCGTCCTCATAGATATGAATAAATACGCCTTTTTAAGCAATGAATATTTTATCATAAAGTCTCAGAAAATATTATGTTACAAAAAGTCGATCAAATGTCTTGTTGGAAAGTAGGTTAAGTGAGGATAAGAAAGAACGTAAAACTCTTTGTATTGCTTTCAAAATTTACCGTTTTCAAGTTATTCTTTCTTTATGAACTTTTTTCACTGTATTCAACATCAATACTACCAGCCGACGATTTATAGAGGAGGCAAGAACTGTTGTTAAAGATTAGATCAAACATATTTCTTGGTATTTCGAATGACAATTCGCATATTTTTTGCCTGTTAGGCTTAAGCAGAACAAGAAATGAATACGAATGTATAGGCGACGAAACCAAGTTACTATTGAGGAAGAGAAAATGAAAGCTAAGAAAATAGAAAAACAAGAACAGAAGAAAATATAAACGTAAAATGAGGAAATATCTGACGTAGAAAGGGATAGAACGAATCAGTTTTCTGTATCACAATGTAGTTATAATTATATAAATGACAGAAATTAGCCTATCTATTTTCTACAAATAACAGTTATAATGAACTGTAATGCATAAACTTGTTCGGGATAAAGTTAAAACAAACAAACACACACACACACATATATATTGTTTCCTATGGTTTGTTAACTCCACAATGAAAGTCAAACAATAACCATATTGATAATACTGCTTCTTACTAATAATTATCAGTTTCAGCTCTCACGTTAACTTTATGTGCTGCAATAGAAGTACAAAATATAATATTATAATGTGTTGAGGCGAAAATCACCTACTGTAAAAGAGTAACAAACGCAACCAATTTTTTGAAAGGAACGTTTTCGCAATATTGATAGCTAAAGTCTGTTAAATAAAAATCGTTCTGATATCAAACTTTTTTCGAAAAATATCAAAATGTTTTGGGATTTCCCTTAAAGAATTGTTTTATTGTTTGTTTTAGAATCGTTTTTAAAGTTTTTACAAGAGCTAATTGAGCATAGCCATTTTTAATATGAACTCGTAACCTAAAGGGAAGGCAGCATTCACCACCAACTTATGTGCTGGTCTCGTTTATATGAAGAGAGGGATTGGACTGCTAATTTCATAGGTCTTCCACTATCCAAAAGAGCGGAACGCCTATCCGGCCTATCCTAAATGAAAGGCCCGGCATGGCCAGGTGGTTAGGGCACTTAACTCGCAATCTGAGGGTCGTGAGTTCGAATTCCCGTCCCACCAAACATGCTCGCCCTTTCAGCCGTGGGGAAGTTATAATGTGACGGTCAATCCCACTATTCGTTGGTAAAGAGTAGCCCAAGAGTTGGGGGTGGGTGGTGATGACTAGCTGCCTTCCGTCTAGTCTTTCACTCCTAAATTAGGGACGGCTAACGCAGATAGCCTTCGTGTAGCTTTGCGCGAAATTCAGAAACAAATCTAAATGAAAGAAAAATTTTGTGAGGGGTTAGGGAAATGTTTAGACAATAGATCTCAGATTTCAAACACTTTATAGTTGTGAAAGAATTTTAGGTGCCTCTGTTCGTAATAGAAAGAATAATTGCTTCTTATTTGAACGATTTCTGTATACGTATACAGTGACATGTAGTTACACATGAGAGATATAACGTCTTGAAAACGTGTTTAATACCTATGTCTGATTCGCAGGCAAATTCCCGCTCTTTCAACAGGGCAATACCACCACTTGAAGATTTATAACCAAAGTAAAGCAGTCATATAGCTAGACTGGTAAATTATTTAGAACCAGAGCATGCAAAGTTTGAAGAAGGGGGTCTTTAAGTTCTTCTTGGAAGCAGAAAATCTTGACATGTAAACGTTTAAAATAGAAACAGACTCCGAAAACACACCCCAAACCAACTTGGAGCAACACTCTCATTCGAAAAGTAAAGTTTATTACAGCACCAGCGAACCTCCCAGAACTAAATTTCATTGCTCATGACGCTGAGCATATTTCGTGGTACCTTTAATACGATAATAAAAACAGATATGAAGAGTAAGAAGGCTCACCTTGAAACCAATGACTGTTTCATTAGAAAGATAAACGAGAAACTAGAATCATAGCAATTTAATGGAGTTTTGGGCCTCTAATGTCCTTAAATGTGGTCTTGGCATTCGAAATCTAGGCACAAAGGAAGGTCTGTAGAATGTTTGTCAAGGTGTGTGGTACAAGACTGACACCGTCATTTCTCAGAATCTTGTTACAATAACATTTGTAGCGTTAGGTAATAATGCTTAACCATGGCCGTCAGATCCAAGAGCAGTATGGGATCTGAAACACTGTTTTTATGAAATGGGATTTCTCCTTAGTGGAGCTATTTTCCTATGTTCGTTCATATTAAAACCCATTCTTATTCACACATTTGTCTCTTTTAAACAGAATTTGGCCAGGATTAAGAATATTAAAGAACAGAACAGAACTGTCTGTAGACGACAAAGTAAACTTTCTGAATTTTCTTAGTTGTTCGCGTGTGTTTGACTGTTTGAATTCCAATGCTTGAGTTCGATAATGATCAAGCTATACGACAGCAAAGCGACCATTTCTTCCTAAGGGTATTTGCCTTACATTCCTTTTCTAGATGACCTTATGACTTACTCCAGCGTGAAAGGCATACACAAGAATATTGACCATAAGAAGAAAAGAAAATTAAGGTATACGAAATGATTAATGGTTACATCAATTTTTTTAGTTGTTCCTGTCTCTCGTTGCCATGGGAACAGAATAGAATTCTAGCAGTGATCTTTAAAAATCTAAAGCTTTAATTGTAGTTATTGTCTTACGTCATGTTTTTAACTCGACATTGTTGCTAAGGTACAGAGTGTACTGAGAAAGTGTAACAATATCATGTATAAATATTTTAGATAAAACAAAAAATAAAGACAAACAAAATGTTTGTTAGAAGTACTCACGTACACACATTCACATGCGTGTGTTATAGTTACAGAAGGTGGAGAGTGCTAGTTTTTTAACTTAGTAGTAAATAGTTCTCGTGCTTGATCTGTCGACCACAGACTCTCTTCTCCTCTTTAACAATACTCTATATGAGCAAATCGATGACGATGTTATGTATATATATATCTATATATGCGTACGTAAATACACACGTGTAAGTCTAATTTGTTTGATGGAACATTTATTTGTCCAGCATCATATAAGCAATATTATATGCAAGAGAACGCGAAAACTTCAAGATTTTTTTCTGATCTTAAGCATACTTTAATTTAATGGAACCTCTAAGTTAAGTATATTGTGATATAAAAATATTTAAAATAAGTAAGTGGAATTTTTGTTGACGCACAGTGTAAGAACTTTTGTTTCGTGCTTTTACCACGACTGAAGTTCGTTATTATTTTGTAATAACTATAGCTCAAGGTAATTCAGGGCGGAAACTGGATAGTTGTTAAATGGCAGAGTGCCAAGATGAATCAAACATTTCCTTAATTTTTCCTATTATTTACGAACATTGAAACAAAAATCCATAATTTAATTTGGTAATTTCATATTTTATACATGCTGGCATTAAAGATTTTCAAATTTGTACTACACCTATAAAGTTCTTTCATACACGATTATATATATATATAGCCTCAATGGAACAAAAAATTCAATTAAATAAATTGCATTAAAATATGAATTAACATTGAAATCATAATAATATTTATTAAGTATCCAAGAGTCTCTTCTTATTACTGCGTGGATGTTCGATCAAAGACAGTCTTATTCTGGAAACAGTCATTTTCGGAAAATTTATTTGTTCGGAATTTTAAAATCTGAGAGGGACAAGAAAAACTTATTGTTCGTGAGAGTTTTCTGCATGCAGTGATTCGTGTTCATTTAATTAACTCTTCGTATTTATTTAAACAACTTTAATCGATAGTAAAGGCAAACCTCCCGAAAACTAAATATCTTGTGACATAGTATTTCTGTGGAGGTCGATATTTATTTAAACCTCTCTCAAGAGTTTGGATCAATAATAGATTTAAGCTGAAAATTGCCAATTAATACTTGGATCCACACACAATGAATTCTCGCACGTCAGATTTAAACTTATACCTAAGCCTCTTCCATCCGACTAGGTTATTTGATAATTTTTACTTGGTCATTAGATAAATTAGAGAACAACTATTAGGAAAAGAAATTCACGTAAGGTATTTAAACAATTAAAAAAGAAAACATTAAACATAAGGAGAAATGTTTTAGTCGTCTGTTTGATTATACACTCATGGAATGGGTAGCTACCACTGCAACAACAAGTAACAACGGAAGATTTCACTAACCACGCGAAACATAGGTTTGTCGATATTCTAGTCTCTTTATTTTTTTATGGATAATCTAACAAGAATTTATAGAATTAATGTATGAAACATTAATTAACCCAATAATCTAAAAATGAAGATAACTGAATTACGCCTAAATTCAAATGTCTCTGATAATATTACATAATCACATGATTTCTAGGTGTCACTGACGTCAACATTATTTTAGCTTTGAACATAATCATGTTTGTTTCAGAATTTTTACTCATAGCAACACAAAGGGCTATCCACGAATAGCCGGCCCTAATTTTCAAATTATAACATAGATGAAAGACAGCTAGTCAATAACAGTCACCGCCAAATTTTGGATTAGTCCTATATGACCGAATAGTAGGATTTGACCGTCCCTCTTATAGTGCATCTGTGCCTCGAAGTACATTGTCAGCTTATTGCTACACGGAAGCAACAATGAATCGTCGTATTCAGAGTCTTAGCACGCTAACTATTAAATCAAACTCGACCTAAGTGAGAATTGTGATAGTTATTGCATGATTCCAGACATAATGTAAAGAATTACAAGCATCTGCAGTATTGATGATGTTCATTTATTTGTGATTATGTACGATATTTGTAAAGTCTGACTTAGTTTTACTCTGATTTTCGTTTGCAAAAGTATACTTGAAATTTCTTTTTGCTTTAGTTTCAAAACTCTATGGCTTGTTTTAGGCTTAAATATAGTTTTGTAGTCACAGGTAAATTATTATAAGACCTTTGTTATTTAGTGTTTATGAAGATTACTTATACCAAGAATAGGTTACTTTACATTAGCAATATCATCCAAATCAACTAGCAAACAAAACGTGTATCCAAGCCTACATGTTGACAATATATTATTTGACAACATAAAATTGCTACACCAAATTTGATGAAACTATTGATGAACTAAAACGTAAAAGCATCAAGCTAGCAAATGAACAACAAACAGAATTTAGACATCTCAAGGCTCATAGTTCTAGCGTATTTTCCTATATATCTCCTACATTCACTATTTTAAGCCTTGTGAGGATGAAGAGTAAAAGACAAAAGAAATAATGGCATTTTCTCACGTGAAGCATTACAGGATACTTTTGTTATCATACAAATAAATTCGAAAATAACATCAAAATGGAAAGACTGCAAATATTAGGTAGACTTCATACAGGATAAGGTTGTATTAGTTTTAGCAAGAAATTTAACATACAGTCACAAGTAAAATATAAAAAATTAATTTCCTTTGGTCTGAAATAAAGAACAACTTATCGGCTGTCTTACCAGTAGTCAAATTATGATACACTCTAAAGCATCGGTTCTCATTCTGTTGTACGAGACCTCCCTTCAGGTGGTCCGGATAGGTTGCACAATTAGGGAAAGGAAGCAACAGCATAGTGTATAGATCCCACTGTGGTCGGCCGAGATAAAAAAAACAACAAACAAACAGGTAGTGCGCGAACAACAAAATTTGAAAACCACTGTCCTAGAGGGAAGAGTATAAATTACGATAGATGTATTGTTACGGTTATTCTAAGTTGTACTGATTGTGTGTTATTCACGTAGAACTATACATCGAGAACGAGATTGTTATGTACTTTCCTACTGAGATTTGTTTTTATGGTTTTTCAAGTTGGCATCATCATAAAACACCTTTATAATGATTTTTTGCATCTTCTTCAAACAAAAAATGACAATAAAGAGCAAGAAAAATACATGATATTAATAGGTCTGTTATTGAACCATTTAAATCTTTTAACATGTATGTATTTTGCTTATTATGAAGAATCTAAAATAATCTGGTATTACACGTAACAGTAATAGTTTTGTCATCAATTAATGCCAAGTTCGGATGAAGAAGTTAAAAAATCGGGTGTTACATGTAGCAGTTATAGTTTTGTCATCAGTTAATGCCAAGTTAAGCTGAAGAATTTAAAATAATCAGGTATTACGCGTAACAGTAATAGTTTTGTCATCAATTAATGCAAGTTCAGCTGAAGAGTTTAAAATAATTAGGTGTTACACGTAGCAGTAATAGTTTTGTCATCAGTTAATGCCAAGTTCAGCTGAAGTCTCATTAAGAACAATGTAGGTACAGATACTGTGCAATAAAATTACCAAGCAGGTATAATATAAAAAGGTTTGACGTTTTTATTTATAATTATAATAATATGGTCTGCAAAAATTAAGGTAACCAAAAATTGTTATTTGTTATACATAAAAAAGAGAATTAAACAAAAATAAAGTTTTCATTTGATAAATAATTGGAAACAGTAGTTAAACTCAACAGTTTTCATATAAGTTATTATTTATACAAAATACACGTTGCACAAGTATTTTTCTCGCAAGCGAATGATAGTGATATTGCCCGTATTAAAGTTTACACCAAGGAAACCGTTCCAGTTCCAGGAAATTTTTCGGAGTGTCTTACAACGTTTGTGATACAAGCAGAAAAGTCACTACCGATGTATATCACAGTGTGAAAGCTTGCTCATGATTCGTTCTAACGTACAACGGAATTAATTCGGCTCACTACATTTTCAGTTTCAATAATATTTCATTCTTCAAATTGATCAAGAGGGTGCAGTTTTTCTACTTTCCTCTACACGTGATGTTTATTAATCCTACAGGGAACACCCTTAATCCGAATTAGCTCAGTAAGTCTGATGTGAACTTACACTTTAGGAAACTTAGTTATGAACTCCAATATTACAACAAAGTTAACTTATCCAGCAATGTGCAAGAATTTGATTTATATAGATGCATAATAAAATTTTATATGAACGATGTGCTAATGCACTGATGTGTTTCTGCTCATACAAATCTCGGTTATACGGGCAACTATTTAGCGCGATTATATTCAGTTCATGGTATGTTCTCGACCATTCAATAGGATGTGACACATTCTTTTTGAGGAAAGAGTTATGTTCTAGACCATTTAATAGGATGTGAGACATTCTTTTTGAGGTAAGAGGTATGTTCTCGACCATTTAATAGGATGTGACACATTCTTTTTGAGGAAAGAGGTATGTTCTCGACCATTTAATAGGATGTGACACATTCTTTTTGAGGAAAGAGGTATGTTCTCGATCATTTAATAGAATGTGAGACATTCTTTTTGAGGAAAGAGGTATGTTCTCGACCATTCAATTAGATGTGACACATTCTTTTTGAGGAAAGAGGTATGTTCTCGACCATTCAATAGGTGAGATTGTTAAACGATGTACAGCCAACAACAACAACAACAACAAAAAACACACACAAACTTTTAAAGCAAGGATCCTTCAGTATTCTATAAAAATGAAAACACAGCAGAGTGTTCATGACAGCAACGAATTTAGAAGCCACACCTAAAACAATTCCTTTATCCACAAAGTGAAGGCTATGGTTGCGACAAGGAACCATTGCATTTTAAAAGCCCTTGGATTGAAGCTAGAAATATTTCCTGGTACCATTACCAGGATAATAAGCAAGGCTCACAAGCAGTCAAAAGCTCACAATAAAACTACTAAATCAACGGCTGTTTTCATGAACAAGATGGCCGAAGCCAAAGAACTTGACATTACAGCGTTCGAATTTGAATACATATATGTTAAGACTCCATTACAGCTCCAATGGGCTTGTGTACCTTTGGTATGTTCCAACGTGATCTTGGAAGCTGACGTTCACCTACAGCGGAGGGTTTATTAAAAGTTAGTATTGCACTTTTATCATTCAGTTAAAAGTGAAATAACTGATGTTTCCTATGATTATTAGCTTTTTTTCTACAGTGCATTATCGAAAGATTTAGAGGCCAAATTCATATAATAAACATATTCTTTGCAAAATAGGATGGAAAGTGAGATTTTATGATTGAATTATCTCCTATAGTGTATAAAGTTATCATTACACAGGTTTAAAAATACATTTTTAGTATATTATGATAATATTAATTTCAATATTTCTGGTGTAAAGATCTGGAAAGTTTGCATTAGAGAAATACTGAAAATACTCCACTATTCCCCGTTTCTGTGTAGTCTTCCATAGTTGGGGGTTTGAGCAATCTGATCTGATTTGCTACTCACATTATTGATAATTAAAATATGATCTAGTTCGCACAGAGTTGTCTTGATCACGTGACAGTAAGGGTTTTAAGAAATAAATAATAGCAATAATAAAGAAATGTTTTAATATATTTAAACAGTAAGTAGTTGAACTTTGTTACGTTTGGCTGTGTCTCTGTATTTCTACCTAATAAGTGTGGAGAGGCCCCCAGTAGCACAGCGGTATGTCTGCGGACTTACAACGCTAGAAACTGGGTTTCGATACCCGTGGTGGGCAGAGCACAGATAGCCCATTGTGTAGCTTTGTGCATAAATTCAAACGAACGTGTGGAGAGTACTAGA
>NW_013667469.1:171966-192961 GCF_000517525.1 Limulus polyphemus
TATTATGCCCACTTGAAAAGTGCCTTAGATACGAAGTTGTTGATCCTAGTTTATGACACTGAAAATAATATATAGTTTGATATTAATTTATAATTTAACATAACATAAAATGAGAGGTTTAGTTAATGATTTGTCATCACTATAGGTTGAGAGATGTAAATTATTAGCCTAATTAAATGCATTCGTGGACGTGAGTTATGTTCTGTTGTCTATCTATTTAATTTAGAGCAAACACAAGACTTTCAAAGAAGTAGAGGGCCAAATTATCCCAAACAAATTAATGATCTTTTGAGTGATGAGTGGGTAACTCACAGCAGAAAGAAGCCGAAATGTTTAGGCACTCAGTGCCCTGATACTACTGTAATTCGAATGGCATTTTTATATAATGACGATTTTTATTTACTAAATTAACAAGATGTTGAAAGGGAATTCAGTCAATTATTGAATGTTACTTACAAAGTTTACTTCGTGTTCGAGAAGTTCGGTTTGAAGACGGCGGTATGGTCCGAGATTTTGCAACTGAAAATAAAACAAATTACTTGAATTTTTAAAAATTTTCATATACATTTTATCTAATTTATTTATGATGAGAGAAACAAAAATGGGGCTAATGTGACGAAAAATTAAAACCAGGCTTAAATGTATACGATACATTATCTTCCTTGAAATATGATTATTATTCATATTCACCTTTAAATTATATTTAAAACTTATTACGTGTAATCTCATAGAATTTTTATATATCTTGTGTATTTAATTGTTAATAAGCATTTAAAATATACACTACAATACATACTCAACTAACCAACTTAGTCATTATTTAATACATACCACCCCTATACAAATATATAATGCAATACGGATACATAAAATACATAAATAAGTAAAATCTTATGATGAGTACGACGCTTTGGTGAAGATATTTTAATAACTAGTTACATACATTGTTAGGACTTAATCTACAGGGTAGTTATAAAGAAAACTGAATATTTAAAATTATTACATCTTAAAAACTACATATTCTAGTAAACCATATTTAACCAGGAAAGTTTGGATATAGTATAAGATGATTAAAAACAAGTTTCACAGCATGCGTTCGATATGCTTTCTGTCATTCTCAATCAGTGTTTGTTAGGAGTTAAGCAGAAAACTACACAATGGGCAATCTGTGCTGTGCCTACCACGTGTATCGAAACCTAGTTTTTAGCGTTGCAAGTCCGCTAACATGCCGCTGAGCCACAAGGGGGGTATTTTCTCAATCATAATATCAAATTATCTTTAAACGAAGCTGCTTCTAGTGTCAACTGTTTGGACAATGTCCATTGATTCTCGCAATATCTCACATACTTACACGTATGTTATTCATATATCCAAAAAGAGTGGGGAAAAAAAGAGAAATAAAATCAATTTCAGGTTGCTAGAAAAGTAATGATTTAAGTATGCAGAATAATATGGTTTGGAAACACCCAGTGCCATGTCCGAAATAAAACGTACGATTCCCAAAGTTCTTAAGTTATAATAATTTTAATAAGTGATTTGATTTATAACACTACTTTCAAACTTTACTTAATACAATTTATGATACTCAATATGCCTTTGGTGAACTTTATTTCCCCGAGTTTTGTAGTTTTATAATGTACAATTGTTTTATATATACGGGATTTTCTTTATAATCACGATGTCCCTTTCAGAGGTGCTCTTTTCATTCACAAATGATTCAACTTCACTATAGCTGAAATACATGTATTTGTTATAGAAGTTGGTAGTTTCAAATAGTAACGCTAAAACTTAGAGAGTACTTCACTATACTTGAAATACATGTGTATATCATAGAAGCTGGTAGTTTTATACAGTAACGCTAAAACTTAGCGAGTATTTCACTATAGTTGAAATACATGTGTATATCATAGAAGCTGGCAGTTTTATACAGTAACGCTAAAACTTAGGGAGTATTTCACTATAGTTGAAATACACGTGTATATCATAGAAGCTGGCAGTTTTATACAGTAACGCTAAAATGTTGGGAGAATTTAACTATAGTTGAAATACATGTATTTGTTATAGACTCTGGTAGTTTGAAATAGTAACACTAAAACTTAGGGACATAAATACCGTGTCGAAAATTGGCGTTTTCGTTGTTCTTTCTATTAGATAAAAAGCAACAACTTGAACGACGTTCAGTTTTAAAACGTTTACCAGTGAGCATATTTGGTATTCCTAACGAGAGGAATCTGATCGGAAATGAAGTAATATATAACATAGCCGACTAGTGCTGTCTTAAGGTTTCTTTTTCATTTGTTGAAATCGTGTTCTAGTACTAAGGAAATGTTATTACAGTTACTTCATTTTCTAGCACTAAAACCATCACAGTTTCGAAACATACACGTATTACAAATCACTAAAGCAGAGTGTAAGGAAGATAAAATGAGACTTTCAAAAATTAACCAAAGAAATGTTAAATCAGTGAAATCCCATTTAAAAAATTAATTAAAAATGATTCATGTGGCATAATAACATAAATTATAAATAATACTGAACTGTTCTTTAAATGGTATTATATTAGTACTAATTATAAGGAATCATTTCGTTCAACAACAGTAAACGTCAAGTGGCTCTAATAACTTATGTTTCAATGTTTCAATAACTTATGTTTCAACAACAGTAAACGTCAAGTGGCTCTAATAACTTATGTTTCAATGTAAAACGCGACGACAAAGCTAGGAGCAGATGTTGTTTCTAATATTCGTCTTAGTTAGTTTATTATAGATTCAAACCTTGAGTTCCATACAAGACAAACACATAAAAGATGGCCTTATTCGCATAGAATAGTTGCATTAATGGTATTGGAGCTTCAGTATTAATAACAATGTTGGCGTACATTAAGAAAACAGCAGTTGTGAACACTACGATGCTGTTGCAACGTGTTCTATCATTGGAGGGGTTCTTTAGGATTATTTGGTAAAAATCATGCGAAACTAGGTCCACCTAATGCTAACGAATTAATTTATTTATTCGATAATGTTTGCTATAGGCTACGTTCACTAGTAGACCGAACTTCACAAACAACATTTCAACAGAAACTCCGAATCTAATGTATGTCTAACTTGCATTGCAAATGAACTAACTTGCAGAATTTTCTCGCTAATCAATCGATAACAATCACACTAACTAACTAAATCACAAACGCACTAACTCTCATTGCCTAGCTTAATTAATTACTAAATTATATTGAACTGAATCACTCATTAAATACTTATTACCTAACTTATTAAGTTATTTTGATTAGCACTTGAATGCTTCATATGTAGGCCTCAACTTACGTCAAATTTGTAGATCTTTTGTCATCATGAGGTAATAACATGCTCTTTTTTAGTAAACAAACATCTAAATTAAAATATCAAACACATAGCTTACAACAATATTAATAATAGTTTCTTATTGCCAGAATAACTTTTAAAGGTGTAACTAAATTTTTATTTTATTTTTTCCATAAGTAATTAACTCTTTGGTTAATTACCATATATACATAATATACTTCAAGCTTGAAATTTAAATTAGGTAAACGTAAGTTAAAATAATACTATTTCAAGGTATAAAGTAACATTTTAACTACCTTCTGGAGATAAAAGATTGCAAGACTGGGGTGATTCTAAATTTTGTTCTGACGACAAAAACTCCTTAAAACTGTAACGTCTCCTCGTTTTACTATTGCTTGAAATACCCAAACTGTTTCGTTCGTTCTGAATCCTACTGAGAACAGCACTACCTTGCTGACTAATCGTATTGGATTCATCCCTATTTTGGTTTTCTCTTTCCCGCTCTTCCCTCTCTTGTTCCTTTAGTTCCTGTCGGTTCCTCTCTCTCGCTTGGCGTCTCTCTTCCGCTTCTCGGGCTGCTTCTTGTTGTCGTTGAAGCAATTTTTTCCGTGTGATTCTCGCTATGGAGATACCTAGCTGGTCCCCAGTATCAAACTGTTCGGAATATTTCAAAAGATAATTCATAAGTTTCTGCTTGCGATACACATAAGAAAATATTAACAACAATAACATTGTAATCCTATTTTGAAATATCATATATTTCCAAAATTTCCTCATCATAATAGATCGAGAAGAACATATTCTAAATGTAATTAATCAAAAGAGACATCAACGTTTTTACTTGCACAATAATTTATTTGTAAAGTTTAAAATATATAATTTGACGAACTTTAAAAAGTTTTCATGTTTAGGTGAAAATAATTCCACCATTTTCAGGAGAATAAACCACGAAGTAACATGAAGTTTCTTATAAACCTTATGTACGTGTGTAATTATCATGTTTTTATAGTGGCGCCATTTGCAACAACGATTTCCAAAAATTTACTTCCATGGCTCCTGGGCCTAAATCTATATATTTATATTAATTTCGTTTTTAATAATTTCTAAAGTTTCTCTTGATTAATTTTATTTAAAATATTTGACACAAGAACTGTCTGTTTTACGTATTAAGAACGTATTCTCTCTCGCATGAGCCCCCCTCCACTCCCAGTGGCACAGCGGTATGTCTGCATGATACAAAATAACGTTAATAATTTAAAATTCATAATTACAAAATACTGTTTAAACACCAGGCTATTCAATCACATAATCACTAAATAAACACGCCCCCCAGTTGCACAGCAGTATGTCTGCGGACTTACAACGCTCCACCACGGGTATCGAAACCCGGTTTCTTCAGAGCACAGATAGCCCATTGTGTAGCTTTGTGCATAAATTCAAACGAACGTGTGGAGAGTACTAGAAAAAAATATTGTTATTTCATATATAAAACAATGATATTACTTTTAGGGTATTCCATATTGTGTTGTATGTATTACGTATTATTGTACCAAGTAGATGGCGCTTAAGAAAAAGTGGTGTACTTAGACGTTTATCAAAGTGAACAAGTTAAGCTGAACTAAACAATTATTATTATTACGTTATACAATTATTTTTCCAAACAGGAGAGGTTACATATCTGTTGAGATGGTGTTAGAAAAAATATATCTATTTTTTCGTAGCTGTCTTGCGAAAAGTTGAGGGGATAAAAACGATGAGAAAAAAAACGAAAGTACGGAATTATTTTTTTATGCAAACAATACTCTTAAACTATTAAAGTCGTTATCTGAAAATATGGACATGATCTAGAAGTAATGTCTTCTTTTCAAGGATAGTCAGTACTTTAACTCGTCGTTATGTTGAGCAAACTGAACGCCCCTCACTTGAAACAGTATTATAACAGGCTGCTGCTCAGACAAGAAGCTGATACAGTCTGAGCAGCAGCACATTACAGTCAAAGTAGCAACTTACAGCATACTATACCAAAACATTAATTCTTCGTTATCTTGATCAAACTGAACTCCCCTCACTTGAAACAGTATTATAACAGGCTGCTGATCAGACAAGAAGCTGATACAGTCTGAGCAGCAGCACATTACAGTCAAAGTAGCAACTTACATCATACTATACCCAAACTTTCGATTAGATTAGATATAATAAATAATTGTTTAACTCGCAAATAATACAAAGAACAATCAATATTCAACTGTCAACTTATATTAAATATGTATTTCAAAGTAAAGTGTCTTAATCCCCACATGAAGTATTCGAATACTATTGGGTTAAACATGATTTGTTATATATTAGTGGTACTAAACACCGTGCAGCTAGAATTATTAAATATTACCCTAGGAACCCCGTTGAATATCAGCTAAACATACAACACGCGCTAAAAAACATCCATTATTAGTGAAAAACCTTTCAAAATTGCCACAATTGATAATGAACGGTGACGGTTTAGTGCTGGATTGACTTGATTAGTGAACAATGCCTTTAATATCCTTAGTGTGTGTTTTTCTCTAGTATTGCTAGTGATACTATTGTGTTGCAACAGAATGCACCGTAGAAAGCATACTCCATTGTAATTTTTCTACTTTTATTGATAAGAGTTGACAATGATCTTATAGCCTACATGATGAAACCTCTTTCTCTTCGAGGACAAAGAATTTGATTAATGACACAGCAAAGCTTGAACGGAAGAGAATCCTATCTTTTACATCGAAAAACTATTTTTAATCCAGTTTTTTTTTCAATCTCTGGATGCACGCATTTTATAAAGTGCATTAATTTCTTCTTGGTACAATTAGCTCGAAAACCTGAAAACGAGAGAACAAAAGCAACGCGACATCCTGGATGCTTCATAGTTAGGGCGTTGATAAATCATACTGCTCATTAAACGGTTGGGAAAAGCATCTGTGTAAAGCTACCAATTCGCTAAAAGTAGCTGAACGAACTAGAATGTTTGTTGATATAGCAAATTAAACAACAGGTTGTGTTATCCTATAAAATAAAGCGGGCTTGTTTGTTTGTTTAAAGTTAAGCACAAAAGCTACACAATGGGCTATCTGTTCTCTGTCAACCACGGATATCGAAATTTTATTTCTAGCGTTGTAAGTCCGTAGGATATACCATTTTACAACTGAGAGCAAAAAAGAGGGCATGTGTGTCGCTATTACTTGTGAAAGCTCAAGTGAATATAAGAGTAACTTCGAATGTTAGTTCTTCACTGCCCCGCCATGGCCAGGTAGTTAGGGCGCTTGACTCGCAATCTGAATCCCTGTTCGCCTTTTCAGCCATTGTGGGCGTTATAATGTAACAGTCAATCCCACTATTCGTTGGTAAAAGAGTAACCCAAGAGTTGGGTGGTGATGACTAAGTGCCTTCCCTTTAGTCTTTATACTGCTATATTAGGGACGGCTAACGCAGACAACCCTCGTGTAGATTTGCGCAAATTTCAAAACCAAACCAGTTCTCCACTATTTTATAAATATTTATTATTTTCTACTTAGCTTTTTTCATTTCTTTAAAATATTCTTCAGCTTTGAAATTCTTTTTTTAACCTACTCTTTTGATGAGTTAATATAGTTTATAATGATATAATAAAGTGCGTAATTGTAAACACTACACGTATACTTTTTTATAATAAAGTGCTGTAACTGTAAACACTACACGTATACTTTTTAGAAATTCACACCATCTTTAATATGATCATTAACATTTTTTAACTGACAGTTTATTTTCCTTACTTGGAAACATCTTGCAAAGCAATAATAACGTAGAAAACGTTTAATCGCAGTAAATGTAAAAATGTTAATTAAAATGTTTAAGTTGAATCTTTATATTTGGATTTTTAAGACTAAAACACAAAAAAGTTAGATATTTAATTTGCATATACTTATTTCTCTGTTTTTTTCTAATCGAATAATTTCTTTTTCGACCAAAACAAGCCACGAATCACCGATCCACACTCCGAACACACTAACCACTGGGCTGCGCTTAGTCCCGTATCAACATCTCAAGCGTGAAAGGTTTTGAAGTTATGTTTTCACACCGATCACTGTGTTGAAGTTAAGTGTAATATATTTTGTTATCCAAACCAAATAATGTGGTCTTGAACACAGAAAAAGTGACAAGAAAACTAGTGCGTTTTATAGAAGTTTGTTTGTTTTAAGGCAAAGCCATATTGGGTTTTTCCGCTGTGGCCACTGCGGGAAATCGAACCCCAGATTTTATCGTTGTAAACTCGTGTATTTTAAAGAAAGAGGAGCAACTATGAGGTTGAAAAGGAACTACGAAAATCCCCTTCTTCCTCACACACACACTCTCCAAAAATTAACAAGAACAATGTTATGGATCGAATAATAAGTGATAAGTATGAAGAGCCGTCAAAATAATTAAAATACAAATGATCTTAAAACGAAACGAAATATGATAGGAAATATGTAGGACATTGTTGTTATTTAAGAAAAAAGCCATAATGTTTGGGCCCGGCCTGGCCAGGTGGTTAAGGAGCTCGACTCGCAGTCTGCGGGTCGCGGGTTCGAATCTCAGTCCTACCAAACATGCTCGCCCTTTCAGCCGTGGGGGCGTTATAATATGACGGTCAATCCCACTATTCGTTGGTAAAAGACTAGCCCAAGAGTTGGCGGTGGGTGGTGATGACTAGCTGCCTTCCCTCTAGTCTTACACTGCTAAATTAGGGACGGCTAGCGCAGATAGCCCTCGTGTAGCTTTGCGCGAAATTCAAAACAAACAAACCATAATGTTTGATACAGTTTGGAAATAGAAAGATTATATGAAAAGTCAAAGTTGAAGATATACATACGCTTTGTATCGCAAAATGGGTGGGATATTTTTACGTATACCATTTATATTTCTACGGTCACTAAAGAATCCCAGTTGAACTGTTTCTATACCAGGAAAGGAAAGCGGTTGCTGTCACGCAAACTGCTCATCAACACGTTAAAATATTTGTATTTGTCAGAGAAGACTATAATTTGGTTATATGATTTTATTCAATATCACAGGGTTAAAGCTATCTTATTTTATTTATAGAATATTAAAGATAGTACAAAAGTCCTTTACTCATTTTGATCTCACTTTACCGATGTGTTTAAGCCCCAGGTGAGCTTATAATTGCTAAAATCGGGGTTCGTTTCCCCGCGGTGGACACAGAAGATAGCTCAATGTGGCTTTGCTCTAAAACAATCAAACAAACACTCAGTCAAATGATGTGTTTATATATTTTCTATATTTGAGTGGTACGTTTTATGTACGTTGAAGAAAAAGTATTATTCTCCCTATATAAACGGTAAACTCGAGGCATTATAACGTTAAAATCTCAGTTTGATCCCTGTTGTTGGCACAGCGCAAATAGCCCATTGCGTAGTTCTCGCTAAAGAACAAAACAGAGAGTAAACCAGAATTTTTTAAATAAAAAAACTGTACTAAAAATGTTAAATATAACGGGAAAAGCTTATGCTTATTGTAGTTCTAGACACAATGGTTGACTTTAAATCCATTGTTTGCTAACGGAAAACATAAAAATGATAGAGATTAGCAAACTATTACATGTATACGATTTTCAAGATTTAGTGAAATTTTGAAAGAAAGTACTTATAATACAAAATAATTATACTTCTTGGTTGACTTTTTAATGACCAGAATTTTACCAGTATTATACCACAAAAGTTCGGGATTTAAAATTCTGGAAATTTTTAATAAGCCAATGTTAATTTTCGGTAAGTGAGTGCACTGTGCAAGTCATTTGAAAAGGATTCTGCTCATGAAAGGTCTAAGTCGAAAATTAAGAAAAAGTTTGTTTGGTTTGAATTTCACGCAAAGCTACACGAGAGCTATCTACGATTGCTGTCCCTAATTTAGCAGTGAAAGACCACAGAGAAGGTAGCTAGTCATTACCACCCACTGCCAACTTTTGGGCTATTCTTTTACCAACGAATAATGTAATTGACCATCCCGTTATACGAACCCGCGACCCTCAGTTTGCGACTTGAGCGTCCTGACAACCTGGCCATATTGATCATATTAAAGTGAAAATTGAATTGTAGAAATCACTCAATAAGTAAAGACGATTTAAACTGAAGACCAAAACTAGTCGTTTAGTTAAGGGTCCTGGCATGGCCAGGATGTTAGGACGCTCAAACCATTATACAAATATTTTTGCTTTCTGTTCTTTTCTTTTAAACATTGAAAAACAAAAACAGCCCCCCCCCCCCACAAAAAAAAACACAACAAAAAACAACAACAACAGCTGTATTGTAGTCGGAATTTCAATTTCCAACCTAAGCGGCTTCTTATTTATGAGGTCATGAGTTGAACAGCCAGGCCAGGTGTCTTTAGGATTCAGGTATAGCCAACAGTGATTTTGAACTACTGAATATGGAGCAGGCAACTAGTTAACAGCACTGACCGTCATAATGGCTTTATCTGGTTATTTGAAACGAATATCGGGATTGAGTGTCATTTTTACAAAGCGCTTACATGCTTAGTGGTCACACTGTTCGAATCTCAAATCTTACGATCTGCAACTTGACGTACTAACCATTAACTAGGCCAGGTTCTGTTATGTAGTACTAAACCAAGTGAAAAATAAGGCATTAAGCTGTTGAAAATAGCTAGAAACGATAAAATGTGAATGAAGGAGAGGTGGAAAGGTTCTCAGTTAAGTAGTTAACATCTTGTTTACCCATTCTAATCAAAACATCATCCCAAATGGGCCTTAAATGTTACGTTGATTTGAAATGTTTGGCAAGAGCAGTGAGATCACCTCCAATAAAATGCACAATAATGTGTTGAGTGAATGCACATACTAGAGTTATTAAATTACCCTAACGAAGGTAACCAATTAAATATGCAAGTGTGCTAGCCTAGTGTGCTAACAAAAAGTAATAAAATCAACTCAAAATGAGAGGGGTATTAAACTAAATACACAATAATAGCGTAAAATAATAGGTTTTTTTTTCTGTTTAGTAACCATAAATGACATAATAAATAAAAATCACAAATATGGTTAAAACACGCGTTTATTATTTTTTTTATATCGAAACAAACAGAAAATTAAAGAAAGGTGACTGTGTTATTCTGCTAGTTGTTAGATTGTATTCAAGTATATAATTAGTCTGTTGGTTGTTAGATTGCATTCAAGTATATAATAATTATGTAGCTATGTTGTGTTAATTGTTGTTTTTTAATACAGTTGTTTGAGTTTCATAAGCTGTTTATTTTGTTAAATTAAATGCAATGCCTTTACGCTTGTCTGTGGAAAGTGTGCATTGAACTATTTTGTTATTTACTAATGCTGTTATTATTAATGATTTAGTATTGTTGTCAAAACATTTAGAAATAATAAAATTATCGTATTTCACCAAAAATGAAATTAGAGAAGTTAGTTTCAGAATTTTCGCCCAAAGCAACATAAAAGGTTATCTGTGCACAACCATTCCTAATATTGAATTTATCGTCTAAAGTTAGCTAACAGAACCCATCGCCAGCTCTTAGGACCTACTATAATCAAATAATGGTACTTAATATGTACTTTTATAGTGTATCCATAATGGGATCCGAACAACGAATCTTCGGATCCACAGTCCGGCACGTCAACCACTAGCCACGCCTTTCCAAAAGAACATGTAAACACATATTTAGTATACCTATGTTTATATAATATTTATGTATATTCTATATAGAGGTTAATTCCGATGAACCATTACTTTATGCGCTCATATGAACAGTGTGAATAACAGCATTAAACATACAAATGACAGATTTCATCGTACTCATTAATATTTAGAAAAATTATTGTTCGAAAGATCACACCATTGATTTAACTTTCATATGACAAGATTTGTTACTAATGCTGCTAATGTTACTGAGGTTTGAATTCACAAATGTGATTTTGAAACTGGTGTGCAAGGTTTCGCTATGTATTGTATAGTTATTACAATACTTTGTATATTTTGACCAAATTTACAGTGTATCTTCTTTAATTTGTATGCCAGTTATTCATAACTCAGCTCATTTTCATGACTGAGTGCAATGAACTAATGCTTAACTGAATGTTTGATGTTAAACATTTGATATAATCTTACATTTATATAAACAGACCTGACAGACGGTGTGTGAATCCGACAGTTGAATATACCTATCTTTCCACAAGATAGTTTTTGCCAGAGTTTTATTTGTCTGTTTTTTATGTGCAAAGTTTTTGGATTCCAGTCTTGTTCTCTAAAGAGTTGTATTAAAATATCATCAAATTAAGGAGGTGTTTTTTATTCCTTGTGTAGTCTTCATGCATATAAATAATTCACATGCAACGTAAAGTATAAACGAATGAAACAATATGGGAATGTTAAATGTATCCTAATAGGTGAGGTATCTGCACAAGTTGAACCTACAGGTGCGAAATGGAACTCAAACTTAAAAATGAATTTAAATATTAAGATATAAGATATGAGAACTCAAGCCCCCTCCTTCCCTCTAATGTTCCACATCTGAAACTACTGTCTATAGCCAGTTGTGAGAAGAAGAGTATTCTTAACTAGTATAAAAATCATTCAATAGTGATGGGAAACCGAAGCCTACCAAATCTGAATCCTCCAATATGCATTTGCAACTTTGTCGCCCGTAAACAGACATAAGAAAAATATAGAGATTTCTAGCTTAGGGAAACCAAAGCCTACAATGAGTGAAATCTACTTTACCTAAAAAGTGTCTCTTCCAAGCATCGATCCTTGTCTCAGTATTCACTGATCACAGTTATTTTCTTATCACATCAATTGCATTATTGCAATAGTTCTCTTAAAACCACATTCGATCATCGTTCAAAAACTTCTCTTCATAACAAACGGCAAATTAATTTCACTCGGTAATAAAAAGTCCCTCCTTGACAGGCTTTTACATAGCAGAAAAATGCCGAAATTTAGGAGCTATTTACACCTATGTTAGCGATTGAATTCAACTAAAATGGGAACGGACAATCAAAGGAGGAAGGATAAAAAGTGGAATTGGACGCGTGTAACTCACGAAATTCGGATAAATCGAGCGTGAACGACTGACTGACCAACCGACGCTTGGCTTTTATGATGAAATAGAAAATAACATAGAAAGAGAACAAAATATTAATAAGTTGCTACAAACAGACCACTAAGGTGAGAAGTAAACCTGTCTCCTAAGGCTGACATTCCAACCCCCATGATAGTCACCTACCTGTGTGAACAGCAAAAAGATTTACTAGATTTAATATATACTACTATTAGAAGAATAAACACGGAATTAGTTAATTGCTGTGCTAAATATAGGCTTAACTATTAGCTTGTTTTTGTATTCAGAATAAGTAATGGTGGACACATAATTTCATGTATCATCATTTGGTTGCTTTAAAATGCGATAAAAACATTATACAGCTAGTGATATCTATACGAATAAAATATTATTTAATTGATCGTTAACACTCCCTTATATGGAGTGTTATAAATGGTTAAAGACGTACAATACCAAATATTTTTAGCACCATTCACAATGATAGAAAAAAATTAAAGCCTTCAGATTAACCAATCCAGTCGCAACTCAATACGAACATGCGTGTTAGCTCAAGTGCGAATGGCGACGTTAACAATGAGTCAGATTAGTTGAGTATACATAATTTTAAACTAATGTGCTTGGATTATAGAGAGAGAGAGAATGGGCTTATAAGACTCCCGTGCTCTAAATCTTTGACCTTTAACCTCAGTATGTACAATATATGCAAGAACTGTATATATATATATATGATTTAATTGGTGTACTTTTTACCATATTTCTACAATATGATGAAGCTCGAACATTATATTTTTTAAATCAAAAATAGGTCTTTATTTATTCATTTCAAATTATGTTATCACATCGTTACAATCTTAATAGCTTCTATAATGGAAAAGGTGCTAGGTTAAGAGAACAGATATATTTTATTATCGTTATTATTTTTTTACTTCTTCCGTCCAAATACATGGGCTTTCAAACGAAAAAATTCCTGTTTTAAGTTGGGGCATATTGGTGACACATTTCTGGATGCCATCCTTCAAGATGGCAAATTTTTAAGAATTCCGGAGCAGTATAAAATATAAACAGATGCTCTTGAATATATAGATAAAAGTACATAAAAGTTTTTGAAATCGAAATAAATAATGATTAAGTAATTATGAAACATTTTATTGTATGATTGCGTTCGAATTACAACATCTGACTGCCTAAAATAATTTACAAATGGAAGTGCCGAGCGTGAAAAATCGCGGAATTGACGTCATTAAAACGTAATAATAATTAATAAGTACTTAAACATATCTACCTCGGCTGATATAATTTTAATATAATGATATCTATCTGGGTATTTTTGATAATTTTTTTTCAACTATTCGGGTTGCGAGTTTTTTTGTTTTTTTTTTCAAAACTGATTGCACATATCTTAAGTATGAAAATATAAGGGAATTTCACAGAATTTATACCGATAATCTAGATTTGGATAATAGATACTTGAATAGTGGTACTACTTAATATATTTTAGAGGGAAAATTGGCTGGAAATGTTATTACTAAGGGATATAAATTTCCTCCAAACTAATGTTGTTTTCCAAGATTTACTATACAAGTTAAGGGCGTCTGACATGTTTTCTCCCCGTTTGGTTCTGAAATGTGTAATTCAAAGTAGTTCTTCTACGATAGTTTGAACCTGTAAATTATTGCTCATATTGATTAAAGTCTATATTTTCTATAGGGTTGATGTTATTAGATTTTAAATTTTCCTTTTACAATACCAGTTCATTTTGTTCATAATACTTGAATATTGATGTCTGTTTTAATGTAACCATTCGCTAATCGTAAAGGTTGTATGCTTTTCTCATTCATCATAATCTCTTTGCGAAACTTCCAGAATGTTCTTTGTAGAATAATCTACGTTTTGTTACTTTCTGTTTCCATGCTGTAGTTCCCTACAGATTCTTCCGTGACTGATAGCATACAGCGAAATCATCAATTCTCGAAAACAAAACAAACAAAGAATTTGTTTTTTTGTTTGTTGTATTGTTTTTGAATTAAAGTTTTCAATATCTCCGTTCCAACCCTTTCTCCTCTTACTCTAAAGATGTATTGAAATTTGTTTTAATTTTTAACTTGGGAAATAATTGTCAGATTCGTGACTAAATCTTTTATATATTTAAGATTAGACTTTTCTCCTTTCCCTTGAACCACTACATTTAGTGAGACAACTTTCAAACAACATAGCCAAAAACAACAACAGTCGCACATGAGTGACAAACAAGTAAAAACAGAGTACAATCTGCAATATGCAGATAGCGAAGTGTACTGCAGTAAGATGTTTTTTCAGTTATCTCCATACGAATAGAAAGGTTATGTTTTACTCAGTACAATGTGCTCCATTTTTCATCATATCGTACAAAATTTCAAAAGGTCAATATTTATCTGAAGAATATGCTATTAAATGATATAATTAATTTATATATATCAATTACAGACAATCATGCCAAAAACATAAAATATCGCACATAAAGAACAGGCAGATAAACTAGGTTAGAAACTGCAACGCGTAAAGAAGTTGAAACAGGAAACTTAACTCTACAATAAAAAGAGTTTGGCAGGTTTTATTGAAGAAACTTGTGAAGATCGTCAGGGTGGGTTAACAAAGGTGAAAGACTGTGAACAAGAACGTTCCTGACACCAAAGTTGAAAATTAGATAAATCAAACACTTTATTTAGTCTGACTGCTATTTGTTGTTACACAGCTTACAAGGTACAAACTCTGTACTTTTAGACAAAACGTACATTTTATATGAAGATGATAAGACATAAACCAACACAACTAACTCCCACAATGAACAAACACCATTCGACTCTTTCCACTGTCTCACGATAGGAACTGAGTTGATACTAAACAACAGAACAAAAAAACAACTAACACCAAGACACTCAGGTAGCATTGAGAATAGCTTCCATTAATCCCAAAATGTCACTGCAGTTTTGTAGAGAAAGCAGACAACAATGTGAAATGGCCACCTTTCAAGTGTTGCTATGGCAGATAATTCAAGGAGAACACAGAATACTAGGAAAATGTCATAACTGTAAGGTAATAATTTAATCTGGTTTAAAATTAACTTCTAAAGATAGTTTACGTCTAGAAATATTAGTAAAAAAAAAGATAGTAGAGTGAGGTTCAGTAAACGTTAGGGACAACAGAAGAGAACATAGGAATAGAACTACTGAAAACTTTATTCAGTTAAAAACAATACAACATAAAAGAAGAAAAACAGAAACCGACTCCTCATTTGTTATGTTTCAGAAAATCAAATAATGTCGGTCTATTCAACTTCTAAGTGTGAGGAATGATTAAGGTATGCACAAACAATAATCAATATTCAAACATTATTGGTTAACTTAGATTTTAAGAGATATATAAAGTATAATAAAACGAACTGCGAAGGCAATGCAGGTTTTAATCAGTACGAGTAATTACCTAAGATTAAAATTAACTAGGGTGAACTAACCAATTCAGGTGCTTTAGAACCAATCTAAACATGTAGAGAAAGGATGCTCATTCTGCAACCGCCTTTAATAATAAGCTTGGACAAATGGCTTGCATTCTTTAGTAATAGTGTTACAGGTAGATTTACACTTAATTGCATCTTTTCTGTTTGTGTTGGCTTTGTAATACAAGGCCTCTTATTATCTACTTAATTACCGAAATGCTTAAACTGATGTTGTATAATATTGTTACGACAGCGGAAGTCATGTGACTCTGGTAACGAGTGATGAATTTCTCGAATGATCGTGAATTATCGGGTAAGCCCGAGTTTGTTGGAGACGCTCTCTTTTTTAGTATATAAGCCTGGCAGGAAAGCCTGGGGAGATGAATGTATGATACGGTGAGTTTCGGGGCGAAGTTATCGAGATTGTGAATCGCTGTGGTTTATAACGTGTTTTATAAAAGTTGCTAAGTTTAAAGTGACGAGAACCGTACTGACAGTGGAATTACTGTGTACTAAAAGTGTGTATCGAGAAAGAATAAACTGGTTTAATCAAGAAAGGACTTGTATCGCCGAAGTCCCACGGAAATAATTTCTACCGGAAATTAACAAACAGGCAGATACGCAACTATATATTTGTCAAATTATCATCACTTATAATATTTAAAGTTTTCTGCATTCAATGTCGATAAGAAACTTGCGTTTCAGAAAGTTAAAAATTTATCAAAGCAACAGAATTAGATATATTTGTTAAAATTTTATTTTTCCAGTTCATTGTTTTGATTCGTAACTTTACTTAAACTGTCAAAAGCTATATATAATTCAATAACGTTATCACATAATAAAACGTTGCCCAGTTTTACAAAGCTAGTCAACATTCGATGTATTTCGCTAGCACAAGTTAAAAAATAATCCCCACCGTGTAGCCTACAGCGCTTTCTTTCACATACAGGAGAAATCTATTAAGATTGTAATGACATGATAACCTAATTTGAACGTATTAAACAGAGACCCACGTCTTGTTAAACAGAATTTAAATTCAAGAAGTGCTGACATTCGAATTTGGTGAATGACTTTCTATTGAAACAGTTGTTAATATTACCGCGTAAGCTTGAGTTAACACAGATGTATAATATGAAATACGAATGGATTGGTAAATCTGAAGGGTTTAGTTTTGTTTCCATCATTATGAATGCTGTTAAAGGTACAAGTATGTTTGAAATACCTAATATCATGATTTTTGGCCATTCTAAGAGTTCCTTATATAATAATGGGTCATTAAAAGATAAATTTAAATAATATTTCAGAAGTATAAACATCATTAGTTGTGCTTATCACACACTAAAGTTAAAGTCACTAATGGTGTCCAGGATGATGACGTCATTACACATACTTTGTACACAAGTATAAATTACGAGGTAGAAACTATACTTAATTTTCACCCAAACTATGGACAGATTTTTACAGATAATACATTAAGCTCTTCTTTTGTTTTAAACTAACGTTTTTTAGGTAAAGTTATATATATATTTATTTATTTATGTACAGCCCATTCATATACATAAGGCAAGAAAAAGGTTTCAAGTGAAGTTTCGTAAAACAAATTTTGTAAGTGTATAAAGAGGTTGGAAAAAAAATTAAACACTCAGTGGAAAAGGCTTAATAACGTTTGGTACCGCTTTTGGTTATTAGAACTTCTTCAGCTCTTGATAATTGGGCAACTGCAAGCTCCTGAAAGGTAAGCGGAGGAATTATCATCTCTCAACAAATGTGACATTTATTTGCTGAGACTTGTGAGGGAATTGTCATCCAGTAATAATCTCCGATGTTGTTCTCCTTGCAAAGTCAATAATATATGTTATCTTGGATACTAAGGCAGTTATTAATAGGGCTCTTACAATCTGTACTCTTTGAAAGTCAGTTCAGTCACATTTCTTTCCGATGCTGCTTGACAACTACCATAAAATATAGCTTAGATACGTTGAAATAATACAGATCATCTGTTTAAGATATTAGTAAAATAGAAAATTAATCAGTTAGCTTAGGATATAGTCCGTGTAACATTTGGGTAAGATCTTTTAAGCAGGTATATTTTCTAACCATTGTATATATATTTATTCTTTATATTTAGATTCTGAAATATAAAGAAAATGCTTCCTCGTGCATCATTTGGTAAAACATATCATACATACGTGAAATGAGGCGTTTCAAATCTCTGAGGCCTTCTGGAAGATGGGTTGTAAACAGAATCGAAACGCATGATAACTCGTGAGTGTATGGATTCGCGTTTTTTCTGTTAGATTTCTAGGTGTACTTCTGTAAGTCGGAGAAGCTCCTTTGGTTATTTAAAGCTTCCATTTTACGCGAATTTTCAACATATGTAACAAAATGTACTGAAGAACGAACTTTGTTCTAAAAGAGAAATGTATTATGGTTATAATCATATTACAAACTAGGGAACCCAAAACATGTTAATGAAATGTACTGTAAAAATGCTTATGCTGAAAATTTTATCTAAATATATTTTGCGAAAAAAAAACACACAAGGAAAAACATACGTACGTACAAAAGGCCCACACGAACAAATTATTAGACGGATAAATTGAGTAACAGATAACTGATCTAAATATACTGTAATTGAAGTTATTTTGAAACATACATACAAGATTTGCAAACTATGAGTAATGGTAACTAGATAGTGAATTTATTAGAGGGAAAGGCATTATCAGAGAAAATGCAAAAGGTGTACAACTGGTATTTTGTATTTAACTCCTTTGATTTCCCAGAGCATTACATCTTGTTTCGATAATGCAATACAATTTATTAATGTACGATTCGGGAATATTTTCTCAGATGTAGTTTTTTAAACAAGCCTCCATAGCTTCAAGGATGCATATATATTGAGACATTGGGCAATCCAAACCGTAGCTGTGGGTTTTGTACTAGTATTTTTCCATCAAAACATCGTTTCATCACATTTGTTGTATGCCCACGATAAATATTTTGCTAGAAAATGAGTCAGAATTAAATAGCATGGAGAATCAGAATTTGACTGTACTTTCCAGCAGTCAGAGTGCCATCAGTTTTGTGTAGATTACTGACAAAGTTGGCTGGAATGAAACCTCAAAGTTTTATTTCACCATAATTTACTGTAGATGTTGTACATTGACTATGGCACTGTCAATGATTGCTGTCAAACAGTTCGAACTTGGATTTATCTTTAAAGATAATACATCTGCTGTGATCATTCTACCTTTTGTAATCGAATTTCAATCTTTTGGTTTGTTTATCTCTTCTTTGTAGTGATTTTCCAGTAGCTATATGGCCAACGACACCTTCTAAGCATAGTGTGTGTCTTAATGTTCTCGAAGTAATGTCCAACCACATTTCAATTTTATACCCCGATCACTTCTAATATTAACACTACCAATTTGCCGTACTTATCAGAGCCATGCATACAGCTCCTACTGTTTCAATAATATTACATAGTTTATCAATGTACAATTGTGGAATATTTTTCCAAATGTCTTGTATTAATCACACAATTTAGCCAAGTTATTTGGTTGCCTATTAACCTTTTCAGTTTTTAAGTAAGCCCCCAGATCTTCACAAATCTTTATTTAATACACTGCGGGCAACATTCTTTCAAGACTGCCTTTGCACATCCATCCTTGGGGAAGTTAAAATTTAAATCAGTCCTTTACTTTACAGGCAAGTATTGATTCCTATTTTAAAATCCAGCAAAGTGATAGATTCCACGTATGCAGATTGGAACTTATTCTATAAGCTTTAGAAACATATAACTGTCCTAACTGGAGCATATCCTGTTTTTGTTTCCAAACCCTAAACTTGTATCTTCTCGTCCTATTATCTTTAGAATAATGAATAAAGAAATCAAAGGTCTTTATCTTATCGATTTCCTGGATACTATTATAAACATTAATAATAGGATCACATCTTACCCTTCTCTTTCGAAGATAAAATAATTTAAGAGACCTTAACTTATCCTCATAAAATAACCCTTCCATTTCTGGAATCAGCCTAGTAGCATTTCTCTGAAATCATTTCAAAAAGTCAAATTAATTATTAAATAAAGAGGCCAAAACTGTGCACATTATTCCAAGAGAGGGCTAACTAGTGATTTGTATTGAGATATAACGACCTCTTTTGACTTGTAATCAATATATCTATAAACGCGCCTTTAAGTTTTATTAGTTTTACTTCTCCTAGTAATATGCACTGCTTCGACTGACTCATTCACCGTTATGCCAAGATCCGTTTCCTCAGTCATGCTGTTGAGTTACTTTCCATATACATTGAGCTTGTGTTCCAAATTATGATAACTTAAATGCATTACCTTATACTTACAATTATAATAATGGTAACTTACCTAATGTTTGTACAACTTACCAACTCATCCAAGTCAATATGTAGTACTTCAACATCACCACAGTTAAATATACTTAAGAGTTTATAATTTACAAAATTTACTAATGTACTAATTGTACCTCTGTTAATATAATTAATGAAAATTAAATAGAGGAAAGACCATATTACTGCCTCTAGAACACTTCAATAATAAAAAAGTCCAGTTTTACTGGAGTCTGTTAATAAGAATATTTTTACTTTCTCTCATCTTCCAACCACCCTACAATCCAATTAACTGGTATCTCCTATTAGCTAATATTTTGTAGGTAACCTTATCAGAAACGTTTGGAAAATCTAAGTGACCGAGTCCACTCCCCTTTCTTCGTCCAGATAACAAATAACGTTATAAAAACAGATTAGAAACGCAAGATTTCCATTTGTTGAACCCGTCGTGGGTTTAGCTTATGACATTCTTCACTAAATCTTTAAACAGGTGTTATAGAATTTTTCTTAGATGTAAAACTAAATGACCTGTAATTTCCATGAAAACATTTGTCACACCATTTACCAACTAGAATAACACAAGTAACTCTCTAATCCTCAGACATATGCCACATTTTGACATACTAAAAATAAAAGAGAAGAGAGGCTGGCGTATCTGATCATTGATCTTCTTCAAAAAATAAATGTGGGTTTGTTTGTTTTGAATTTCGCGCAAAGCTACACGAGGGCTATCTGCGCT
>NW_013667469.1:193657-198507 GCF_000517525.1 Limulus polyphemus
CCAACTCTTGGACTACTTTTTTACCAACGAATAGTGGGATTGACCGTCACATTATAACGCCCCACGACTGAAAGGGCGAGCATGTTTGGTGGGATGGGAATGCGAACTCGCGACCCGCAGATTGCGAGTTGAGCATCCTAACCACCTGGCCATGCCGGGCCCAATAAATGTGGGATAAACCTTTGTGGCTTTGGTGCTTTATGATACTTATAATCTCCAAATCTCTCAACTTGTTACCAAGGTATTAATAAATACTTGATTCAGGTCAATACTAACATTTTCCATAGAATGCTTCGGATTAGGAATATTGATAATATATTCTCTCGTAAAAACAGAAGAGAAGAAAACATTTAAAAGTTCAGTCTTCTTATACTCTTTTAATAATAACCTTACCATTTGTATTCGATAAGAATCCAATCTCCATTCTAGTATTTTGATTACCTTTAACAAACTTTAAAAGTTTTAATATTATCAGCTAATTATTTCTCAGCTATTTTGTTGAATTTTTCTAATTGCTTTTTTAATGTTCATTTGTTTGTAATTAAGCGCAAAGCCACACACGTCCGCAGGCATACCACTTTGCCACGAGTGAAGAGGGCGCACTTTTTTAATGAAACGTTTGGTCTTCCTATATTTCTGTTAATTTTCCAATCTATCTGTCAATTTATACTTTTAAAAGTATGATATTTATTCCTGATTTTCTTCTTAATGTCTTTAGTAAACCAGTTTTTGGTTATCTTTCCTATTATTATTATTATCATTTTCCTGTTTTTAGAACAAGCCATCTTAAATTAAAAGCAAATTATTTTTAACAAACAATCACTGACCCTACGATAGCAGAAATGGTAGATCAGTTTGTTGAAACCATATCCGTCATTTAGTCTTTTTTGTTCTGAAGATCTACAAGAACTTGCTTTAAATCCTAAGGAATCCAGGTCTGTACGCCAATTTATAATTGGGTAACTTCCAAAAAAAGTATGAATAATTTTTGTCCGTAAAATTGGATGATTTCGTACCCTAATTTATATAGTGGTCATGCCCTGGCATTGTTATAGTACATTATCTATAGAACATTTACCAGTCGCAAACGTTTCGTGAAACCTGTATGGAACTGGTGAGACTACAAGCCAGCATCTCTGAGTGTTTGTTCTTGTCGAGATGGAAACGAGGTCGTATTCGAAGCTAACCTGCAAATGTAAAGTAGCAAAATGTTTGAGGTGTTACAAGTGCAGCACCACACCAGTTGCTCAATAAGTTAGCTGTAAGATAGGTCAGAGAAGGTCCGGCGGAGGACGTGCTCAAAGAAAAGCGCTCAAAGAAAAGGATTAGTAAACTTATGGATTTATCCGACGACTTGCCATCAAATAGGAAAAAGAGCAAAGACGTGGTGCGATTCTCGACGATGTGAAGGAGGAGGATGATTCAAGATCAAATAGGGAACTGAGAATACGAAATAAGTGTTTTTCCAAGTTAAGTGCAATAATTTTAGAAGGCTAAGAGATTAGTTTGTTTGTAATTAAGCACAAAGCTATACAATGGGCTATCTATGCTCCGCACACCGCGGGTATTGAAACCCGGTTTCTAGTGTTGTACGTCCGCAGACATACCGCTGTGCCACTGGGGGAGGGCGAAGGATAAGAGAAGAGAGAAATACTAAAATAATGGCAAAATAGCATGACCATAACTTCTAGGTGGCATTACAATACTACTCGAACAAAGAAAGAAGTATGGTAAAACGGTCCCCGGATCATGCCCTACACAGTCATATACCTTGTATTTAAGTATACGGATTTCTGTATCTAATGGGATGCCTCACAATCTTCCAAAATAGTCATATTTTCTGTCGTTGAATCAGTGAGTACTTTTAAACAAAATTCTTAATTCTATCTCACTTCATTTTTTACTTTTTTATGCCAGTTCACATAACCTTCTCTTATGGCCTCAAAATTGGCTTTCTGAAAATTAGGAAGATAGCTTTTATATGCGGAAACATCTGTTAGCTGAGTTCTTGCACAGATCTTAAAATATAACGTTGATAAATGGAAACATCGGCACATGTAGATATGTAGATATTAAAAGTCGAGTTGTTCAAAACTTGAAAGTAGCGTTGACTTCCAAGATCTACGTATCTACATGTGCCGATGTTTCCATTTATCAACGTTATATTTCAAGATCTGTGCAAGAACTCAACTAACAGATGTTTCCATATATAAAAGCTATCTTCGAGTTTTGTACACCAAAAAAACTTTCAAGAAAATTAGAAAATACAATTTCCTTTTATTTAATCTCAACATTTAACAAAACATCGAACTAAACTATGTCATGATCATACTTCCCCAAAAGTTTCCGTACTTCAACATTTTAAATCATATTTTATTAATATTTAACAATGAATTTACAATCGAATCTTCCAGGACTATATATTGGTCATATGTTATAAAAATTCGTGGATCGTTCAAGAAATATCTCTCCCTCACAATTTGACTCTACGCAATTCCAATTAATCTAAAATGAGGCTACCATAATTATTTTATAATCGGTAAATTATTATTGGTAAAAACCCTGATCTCATTTTTCCTTTACCTCTTCTATCAAGTGACCTGTACAGGTTGACAATAAAAAACTTACAACTGTAGAAATCCATATAAAATCAAACTCTTGTCTACTATTTCTCTTTCCTAAGAGGCTCCAGTTCGTGTCTTATTTAACACACACCCTCTCTTTAAAAGTATATCACTATTAAATTATTTATAACATCGAAGTATAAGAAAATTACTGTAATCAACATTCTGCAAAGCAAGTAAGCTTCAACAATTCTCATTATAATATAATCTTCCATTTCAACTAGAGCACTAAAATCCACTATTTTGTTTCTAATGTTATGATTACAAACCTCATTTTTTCAAACTCTTCGTTGTCCTATTTATCTTATCAAATTGTTTAGTCACAATTTTCTAAGCTTTCTCACCGTTATGCATGTTTATACTATCTTTGGATGAATATACTTAGAGGTTCCCCAGTGGCACAGCGGTATGTCTGCGAACATACAACGCTAGAAACCGGGTTTCGATACCCATGGTGGGCAGATCTCAGATAGCCCATTGTGTAGCTTTGTGCTTAACTTCAAACAAACAATCAAAATATATTTAGAGCTTTACCAAACAACTCGCTACCTAACCTGCTTTGGTTGAACCCATCTATGCCATATAGTTCACTCCTACCCTGAAAATTATTCCACAAGTTCCTTTAAATACTTCTCAAACCGGATATGATAAGAGCCTAGTAATAAGAAGATTAAGTCAGAATTAAACGAAGTAAATAGCATTGTTGAATTACTGTTATTAGTATACAAACGTTGAGAACGTTATATCAAAATTACTTTAGAGTCTCACCACGTCGTAACAGTTCTTATCGACATGTCTGGTCGTGCTCTATCTAACGACCGTGCATTTGGACAATAGCCCTGGAATTTAGTTTATATTCCAAAAGGTTCCAATGGAAGGCTATCGCGTCCTAACCTCGCTACACTTCCGTGCATGGTTTCCATATTCTACCAAATGTAATGAGGATAACAGTTTTTAGCACCCGTTTAACAGTCCGCTCGCACAGAAAGCCATAGTTACTGCGTCTAGTAACTTGACATGTACGCCTTCATATGGAATGGCATGAATACCCGTTTTATTCTTTAGCTTTTTTAGGTAGAACGGATATATCGTGTGCTGTTTTTCCACATGGATATCATTCTGATAACGTTTTGTTCTGTTGCCTAGGTCATGTGGACGGCTTTTGTCACTGATCTTTGTGTTCGTGGATTCTTATCTGATCTATGTTCCTTTGTTTTTCAATGGCACAAACTACACGAGATATCATTTTGAAGTTATAAATCCTCGATCTGAACACATCTTTATGACCGGAGTGTATGCATATTTTGCGTCGAAAAAGGCAGTAACATATGTATGCTTCGAAAAAATATAACAATTGTAGGTGGCATCAAATTATCTAAGTAAAGCAATGTCAAAATGTAGTTTTGATAAATCCCGATCCACCGCAATTTTATATCAGATATAGTTGTCACGTGGCGTGATGATTTGCATATCTGGTAAAAATGGTTTTAATATATCTTAATGAACCATCTGTATTTTGAGTCTCACTCACAATGTCAAATTCGGTACACAATTAAAAGAAGTAAGTTGTAGAGTAAGAAACATTTATTGGATATCAACAGAAGCACATTATGAAATAGATCGTGCTCTACGGGCATAGAGCTAAATCCAAGCTAAATTATTAACTATTGGAAGAAAAGACTCATTTAAATACTAGAGTTCTAAAATCAAATGATATGAATATTATGACGGATTTATTATTATATATTTATTTTAATATCGATGTTTGCTTAAATTAAATTTATATTTACAAATGTACATAACGTATACTGTTAAATATGTATTGCGAAACTCCCGCCTATTCTCTAAAGTTGTAAACGATTCTCGACTGCAAGAATCAACAATATATGCGTGTACGTAAACGTTAGTGTTAGCGTCAGTATTGTTACGTAAAACTGAAATTTCGAGAAACTCTCCACACGTCTATAAATATAACCGACGTGACGCACCCAAAAACATTATCTATTATTGGTTTGCTATAGTTGGTGTGCTATAAACTTCGGAAGCTATAACTGTGATTTTTATAACGCTTATTAATCGGGAAACTTAAGATATTTGATCAGGAATGTTTATAAATTTCGAACGGTACAAACCATTTAACTTCAGTGGATTCACATCTGACATTAGTACTTTTACGAAAAAATGACCTAAGATCAACGGTAAAAAACACGGCGATGAACACAGAGC
>NW_013667469.1:198517-224327 GCF_000517525.1 Limulus polyphemus
GAACCCTCGATAAGATATCAAGGAAGTTCCAGACTAGAAAGAAGACTTCATATTGCTTGTAAAACCCTTGTATATAAATCATTGTTTATAATTGTAAATTGTATTATTGTTTGAGTATTAAAATATATCTGTATTAAAAAAAGAAACTGTGTGTATCAATCTTGTTGGCAAATATCATAAATTGAAGATGTATCGGCATTTATTTAACTACTACTTTTTATCATTTAGCTCGGTTTCAGACCATTCAAAATTGTAATCCGTAACAATATAGTTATTAGAGAAGAAGAGGAAACTGCATGGTTCAAAGCGTATTCCAAAGCAGTGACAATATCAGTAGAATGGCCCAACTTAGACTCTAAATAATGAATGCAATGTGCGAATACTTAAGATCGTATACTCTCAGAAGCTGGTCGTTTCATTATGGGCTATACTATTGTAGAATTTCTCACCATCCTAAAAATCAGATCTTCAGATAATTTAAATGGAGCACCAATATTTAGGGTGTAGGAAATCTAAGATGAGAAACACTGGGTGTATTTTAAAGCAAGAACAAAATTAACCGTGAATGACTATTTTTTTAGGAAAAGGTTGTAGCCCTGCTCACGATGAGATCGACCATCAGATACAACAGAACCACAATGTAATACATATACCATAAAATTAACAGAAGATCTATGTACAATAGCAAGTTATAAGATACCAAACAACTGAAAGAAAATTACCAGAATATAAAGTATACAATACTTAAAACTATATGGGATGTTCAATACCTAACAACTGCTAACAAAGATGAAGAATATAGCATCAAACATACCAGATATATCAAATAGTATTAAAAACTTGGTCTTAAGTTGACAAAGGAAATTACATGATATCACGCTGTTAATAATATTTCTATTATAATAGAACGCTATTATAATATTTGTTTAACTATCAAACAACTTCTACAAAATCAACAGAAGCAAATTATGTAATACCAAACAACAGAAAAATCACACAAAAAAGTATATAATACTAAATAACCGTCATAAATTTTCAGTATTTCATACAATACCAGGCAATGTATCAGAGGGAAACTATCCAACACCGTACAAGTCTATCATAAATTAACAATAAAAATTCAACAATATCAAAAACTAATAAAAAAGTAACGACATGGTGAGCGATCAGTACCAAACAAATGGGGCTAGTCTTGGCCAAGTTGTTATCCTGCCGGACTGTGTATTGAAAGATCCAAGATATGATGCCTCTGAACATCCTGCCTCCCAGTAGCACAGCGGTATGTGTGCAAACTTACAACGCTAGAAACCGGGTTTCGATACCCGGGCAGAGCACAGATAGCGCATTGTGTAGCTTTGTGCTTAATTCCAAAGAAATAAAATAAAATAAACTGAACATCCTCTGCATTCTCAGTTGTAGAAATTAAAGAAAACAAATTGTACAAATTCAGTATAACACACTCTAAGGAAAATTAGTAGAGACATATCACAACATCTCAGATCTCTTTAAATAGTGTCCCCTGGTGGGTAATACGTTATGTAGAAAATTATTAGAGACGTGTAACTATATTACAGATGTCCTTAAAGTGTGGGTCAGCGATATGTCTAAGGACTTGGAATGTTAAAGTTTAGGGTTCGATTCCCCTCGGTGGACGGAGCACGGGTGACCCATTGTGTAGCTTTGCGCTACAAAAAAGCAACAACATTTTAAAGAGTTCATAAAAATATTTCACAAATTCTGTTAAAAATAATACATTATTAACAGTACAAAAATAACAAACAGTGAAAGAAAAACATAAAATGATATGTGTGGATAAACAAAACGATCATTACTTGTCTAGATGGACAGATATGTTGAAAATCACTTATGATGTAGCTTTCGTAACGTGACGATATGCTGTATAGAAAACCTATTTTCACAAAGAAAGCTTTGCTTTCAAGTAATATGATTTGATTATACGAACAGAAATAGTGATAAAGAACCGGATGTGATCATATCGGTTTTCATTCATTTCGTTCTATGGAAGATAATAAATTGCTATCGGATCCTTAATGGGACGACATTGGTTTTTCCTCAACATTTTATTCTCATAAGGAGTAATATAGGAAGTAACTATTTGGCAAGATTCCTCGTGCCTTTCGTGATGACTTTGAGTGCGAGTACTTCCTCCTTCTTCAGCTTAACAACAAGGAGACGTTTTATTAGTGTCAGCTTTCTTTTAAGTAGCGAGAGTGAGCGCATAGGCTGGACGTTGTAACCTTACAGCTAACGATATCAAACGTTAGTGACAAATACACCTCGTTAGCGAGCTGCATATTGACGAAATTTATGCGTCAGATGTCAGAGTTTCATCAATTATGAAGCAGCATTTAATTTTTGGTCCCGGGAGCCAACACGTTCAGATAATTTGTTATTTATTTTCTGTTGTTAAGTGACACAGTAAAATTGGTTTGTAGCGGAATTTTCTTTCATAGTTACACAGTTTGCACATAGTTGTCGCAAATTTTGAACTGAAAGAGTAGAAGGAAGGCAGTTAGTTAACAAAACCATCGCTAATTCTTGGGCTAATCGTATATGATCGAACAGTGAGAATTGACTGTCATTTGTATAGAGCATCCATGGAAATAATTTACGGATTCACAGTTTGGCACACTAACCACAACGTCATGTCGGCCTGGCACTGAAGTAAAATAACGTGCTAGATGTTTCTGGCTGATAATTTTTATTTACATACTTATAAAATTATACACACTATTAGACAGTTAATATTGAAGTATCTTTTTAATGTCTATAACGTAAATCTATTTTAAAGATTGTTTGTTTGAAGTTAAGTACAAAGATACACAATGGGCTGCCCACCACCGGTATCGAAACCCGGTTTCTAGCATTGTAAATCTGAAGACATACTGCTGTGACACTGGGGCTCGTTAAAGATTGATTACATTAGTTTAATGAACTTTTCATCACATTGAAATACGGTATTATTTATAACGTTCTGTATTAAGTCCCCAGTGGCTCAGCGGTAAAGTTAAAGAATTGCAACACTAGAATTCTTTGTACGATCCATCTGGCGAACACAGTACATATGTGCTTTGCGCTAGAACAAATGTGTCTTTTTTTTTCAATTGAAACTAATTGCGCAAAAATAATGAAAATTTTAACTTCGTTTAATGACCAATAGGTTTTACAATATATCTTAACTTCATTTAATGACCAATAGGTTTCACAATATATTTTAACTTCATTTAATGACCAATAGGTTTTACAATATATTTTAACTTCGTTTAATGGCCAATAGGTTTTACAACATATTTTATCAATTCGTTATAATTGTTCATAAATGAATAAAATTTTACTCTGTATCTTAAAGCTTTTAACATAAAATGAAAATTAATGTGGTATTTAAAATCAAGTGAGGCACATAATATAATTTTATATTTAATAGAATATCTAACGAGTGACCTAGTTATGAATAAAATTTTTCTTACCGTTTGAATATTGAATAACTTGACTAATGCTGTAAAATAGGGCTGTTCTGAATTCATATTGCTACAGAACGAGAATAGTTTCTCAACTACTTTGTGAGAAGAAACTTATTTTTACATTTAGTTTCACACATTTACCTCAATAAAAAATAACAACATCAAAAACAACTGATGGAATGTTTGATTTTATAAAATAGGTTTACACTTATGTACAGTCCAATTAACAGCAGTTAATGTTGCCCTGTGGAAGTAACTGGAGAATTTCTGTCAGGTCACCAGCATTCTAAGTCAATTTCTGTAGTAGGATACTATTCTAGTCACGTTCTAACATATACATACTATTTATCTTCTCAATCTCTCAGAAGGAAACGTACAATTTGTACAAATAACAACAGAATCGACTCTAAACGGATTCCTTTAAACTCAATTCATGTAAATGGTGTGAAAGTTTGTTTCAACTTACAAGTCTAATTTTTTATGCGAATGTTTTTGTATAGAGTGCGAGTTTAGTGTAGAATGTAAAATACTTAGAAATAAAATATTTATTTATTTATTTATTTTATTTTCACATATATAACGTGAAACAATAAGCATGTAACTGCTTCCGGTAAAACAAGATCTGTAACTACGTAAAAAATTATCTATGAAAATAATATTCTGACAACCATTCTGCTAACTCTACCACTCACCTTAGTCGCCTATGTTAATTTAATAATTTCGTTTACCTGTGACTGAATCACTTTATCTAGTCCCTCAGGGGCACAGCGGTATGTCTGTGGACTTACAATGCTAGAAACCGGGTTTCGATACTCGTGGTGGGCAGAGCACAGATAGCTCATTGTGTAGCCTTGTGCTTTACTACAAACAAACACTGTATCTACCCATAATTAGGCCATATATTTATCTAGAAATACTACTTACAGAATATAGTTATTTGTAATTACAGTAGCTTATTCGACCTATGAGGAAGTGTTTCCATTGGAATAGTGTTCCCACGCTTGCTTCTGCTTGGCACAAATGATGATGTTACACGTAATTCTCGTATGACACATGATAAAGTGCCTATGTTATTTAGTGTTTGTTCGTCACGGAGGATGACGTTACACGTAATTCTTATAGTGAAACTATTCAATCAAATGTAATTGTGGAAACGCATCCGATTACCATCGTTTCTGTTGAAGGTACAACACGAAGAACAGCGTTGAATGTGAAATTAAAATTCTTCTTCTAATTAGTACAGTAATGATGATAAACACGAACAGTTCTATGTTACGTAAGTATGGAAAATCACCTAGTCGTTACCATAAAGATAATTAAAGTGATTATTATCGCGAATACATGATACATAATTATTGTTCTAAAGTTAATTGTTGTAGTTTTCCGTAAATGCCACTTCTTGAGTTTATCATTACAATATAGATTCTAAAGAACTCTTTTGCGAACTTTAATCTTTTTTTCACGTGTAAAAGGTGTAATGTTCTTCATTCCAGTAGAAATTCTCGTCTGTTAAGACTAAAACTATTCTTAGCAATCGCTATCAATCATATTATTTTTAAAGTTCATGAATCCGGAAGTAAGCAATTAAGTTGGTCCAGATGAACAGTGATCAAGGTATTCCGGACATAGATAAGGAAACAACAGATTGAAACACGTGTAAGTAAAATGACGAAGAGGGTTAGAGGGTCTATTAAGATGTATTTGTTGTCACAAAATTACAACCATTTATAACAATATTTAAATTTTGTTTTTGTTCACTTTACGTCATTAGCTTATATTCTGAACACTTGCTTGACGAAGATA
Source organism: Limulus polyphemus (assembly GCF_000517525.1). Taxonomy (NCBI): domain Eukaryota; kingdom Metazoa; phylum Arthropoda; class Merostomata; order Xiphosura; family Limulidae; genus Limulus; species Limulus polyphemus. The sequence continues at coordinate 203,803 of NW_013667469.1, forward strand.
TGACAGCGGCTATTACTTATTACTTTTTTCTCTTAAAATCAGTAAGATGAATTTAGGATATAACGTAAAAGAATACTATAAAGGACAAATAAATAGTAATATAATATTTAGTTAATATCAATCGTCTCGAAAACATAAATGTTATTTTCAAGGTGGTAATGTCTTTGACTACCCCACACAGTCCGACCTTTGGCATTTGTGTTTCCTATATAGTATATTTCTGTCATGTAAAAGTAAAATGAGCAAATAAGTTACTTCTTCTGGGACGTTACTTTTTCAAATGAACAAACAAGTTATTTCTCATAGGACGTTACTTTTTAAAATGAGCAAACAAGCTATTTCTCATAGGACGTTACTTTTTAAAATGAACAAACAAGCTACTTCCCATGGGAGTTACTTTTTATATGGAACTTACAGGTTTTAAATCGATATTCTTTTGACATCTCTAATATTCAAAATAAAAACTAGATGGTATGGGCAAAGAGCGTTATTTCAGGCTTTTATATTTTGTGCATTATTTTAGCTTTTTATCCTATTTTTTCTTTTTTAGGTTCAGGAGAGACATATCTTGTGAACTAGAATAACTGGATTAATTCTACGTCCGCAAAGTTATTCAGTACGTTTAGATCTGTGTCGGACAAAGGAAACAAGGGCGATTTTATTATTTATCTGCTTTGTTTAGTATTTGTATTGCTCAAGCAGGATGTCCGACATTAGATTTAGCCGATTTTATCAGTGATGTGGTGCTTAGTTGACATCATCTTCTGTCGTTCAGGCAACTTAGCATTGTTGGATCCGGCTTACAGCACGCTCTCTCTCTCTCACACACACACACATATATTACGCATAAAAAATAAAAAATACTAGCGTATATTATATACATCAGAAGCTTCAGTTATCATTACAGCGAAAACAACCTGGTTTAATTTCAGCTTGCTTTTAAGAACTCTCTACGCAATGATTATGAATTGAAATTTTTGCTGTTGTATCAAAATGTAATAAAATTCGTCTGGAAGGAGATTGGTCAGGTACTCTCCATTGATTTAGCTGACGAAGAAAATTTTGAAGAGCCCGTAGTTAAATTTTAAAGTTACCTTTGTAGCAACTCCGTATTAAGTCAGTGATAAGACATTTACATAGATATGCTAATTGTTTAATCCCATTACTACAGCCATAAATATAATTCTACAAATGGAGGTATAGATTTTAAAGTGTATTATTTTTTTTTTTATTGGAAGAGAAATACAGATATGCAGTATAATATATGTTTGTTTAAAAACAGATATCCCTATCGACCTCTTCACTTCTAAAAGCATCTACGTTGTTTGTTAAACATGTTTATAAGCACTCTCTCTGTAATTGTATCAGTTACTTTTCTCGTAGATTGGGCGTGGCGTAGTGGTTAGCGTGCCCGTACTGGGAATTCGAGGATTTATGGTTTGCATCTCTTTGCTTACAAGACTATGCACTCCGTAGTTTTGGGCTATGGGTGTGCTATGAAATTAACGGTTAAGCCCCACTATTTGGTCAGACAAGAGCTGTCTTTCCTCTAGTATATCACAGTAAAGAAGAGAGTGAAAAATACATCTGAATGTTATTTATATGCAGTGCAAACAGTTCTTTGCAGTGGGGTAAAATGCCTTTGTCTTAAAGTTCGATTTGTCTCGTTCATTAAGAGTAACTAATAAAAGTAAACTGGGATGAGGAGTAGAATGATCAAAGTTAACGTTTCTTTAAAAATATAAACATAAAATATATACACTCGATCATCGGGTGAAACTTCTTGAAGAGTTAAAACTTAACGAAACAATTAAAGATGACTCACAATTGTAAAACATAAAAATTTTCCAAATGGAAAAACAGCTTTCAACAGTTAGAATGATTAGTAAAGTGTCATTTAAAATCCAGAGTTTTTAAATTTGAAAAATAACGTTTTAAATTAGGGAAGGAAATCACAAAAGATGCAACTGTGAAGCAAAACCCTACTATTATCTCTCTCTTAAAATAAGATAAATTTTTCTTGAAACACATGACATGAGGTGATGTGAACATCCAATGCACAACCATGTCCATTCACAGAAAATGTTAAAGTGCCTATTAAAACTAGCAAATATTTTGATTTCTATTTATTCCTGCACATGCGCACACCGTAAGATATATCATAAGTGTTAGTTGTACAACTCAATTGATCCAAAATAACGTCATTGAAGCTTAATTGCTTTCCAAATTAAGGGGGGAGGGAGGGCTAAGATGTTAAAAAGCCGAGTATGGATCAGTTTATATTGCTGTACAGCTAAATTGCGGAATCATTTTAAAACTGTAAAAATGGGTTGAATATATACATATACAGAATACTAATACTTTATTTCTCACTAAAGCTACATAGATTTGTTATAAAGATGGTCCCAAATACCTTTTTCACTAACCTTTATTAGTCTTATAGTCCATAAAATGTGTCCTCCAGTGGGACATTGGTAAGTCTACAGATTTACAACGGCAAAATCAGGTTTCGTTTTGTTTTGAATTTCGCGTAAAGCTACAAGAGGGCTATCTGCTCTAACCTTCTCTAATTTAGCAGTGAAAGACTAGAGGGAAGGCAGCTAGTCATCACCACCCACCGCCAACTCTTGGGCTACTCTTTTACCAACGAATAGTGAGATTGACAGTCATATTATAACGCCCCCCACGGTTGAAAGGGCGAGCATGTTTGGTGGGACGGGGATTCGAACCCGTGGCCCTCATATTGTGAGTCAAGCGCCCTAACCACCTGACCATACCGGGCCGTAAAATCAGGGGCTTAATTCCCCTCAGTCGACATAGCAGATACCCAAATTGTGGCTTTAATACCATAAAATATAGTATGTTAGTTCATATAATCCTCTCTTTTCAAGCTTAAATTCAAGTTAACCCAACAAGCTCTTAAAGAAAAGGGAAATAAAAAATCCTGTTTATCAGTATTGTATTATTTGTTGAGTTTCTTTCAACCCTGGAATTACCGGAATATTTATTAACCCTGGAATATTTATCCAAATTTTTCATATACAAAATAGCTTAGAAATATGAGTTCACAAAAAATTAAAATAGAAATACTATTAATAATGCAGTTAGTCCCACTAATTACATTTGAAGTCCGCTGTGTATTTTACCTAGAAAATAAATGATGTCATCGAATTTATTTGTTAGTTCTTTACACTAAGTTTTATAACAGGAAAATCGTACAATTACTCAATATAATGTAATATGGAAAACTCTCCAGTAGTGAACAGTACAAAGTTGCAAAGTTCTTTGTTTATTAGCTTAAATTAAACATAATTAAAGCTGTACCACCTTCATTCATTCTATAGCATAACTTTTCATGTTACATACAGTACTTGTGTTTTGACAAAGATAATAAAACTGACGAGCCAAGTATGTTTTTTCAAGTATTTTGGTTAGAATAATTTCAATCAAAGTGAAATTTTCCCGTTGACCTATGAAAAGATAAGTTTCTTATGCTTAATAAATTAACTTAATTGCCGTAGAAAAAGGCTATACTTTTCGAAATCACTTTGCATGAGTGCTATCTTCATGGACATTAAACAATGCTCTGTCATACCATTTTTGACGAAAGTATAAGAAATATAATATTGGTTAACCTGTTATGTCATTATTAGACATTATGCACGAGAGACAGCAGCCATTGTTAGCTCGTGCGGAAGTAATCGGACCTTTAAGCAACTATTGTCTGATAAATCAAGTTTACAAAGATGAAAACTGCGTTACATTTAGCATTGAAATAGGAAATTCAGGATCAAGGAAGGGTAGATTGTTTTCTTGACCATTAAGGTTTAAAACAGACATATACAATATCTTTTTTTGGGGTCGTCTTGAAGCTAGCGGTGTCATTGTTCACCTGAGTGGATCTTGAACATTATACGAAAAGGAACCCTAATAAAATGGTATCTGAGTAATATTGGTAATCGATCAGACAATGACGTATCTATTGATGGAAATTCCAAACAACTGGTACTCCTGATATGGTGTCTTGTCCACCAAACTTTGTTGGGATCATTTTCTTTTATCTCTGATCAATACTAGAGCATTAAAGCTAATAGTTATATGTGTGGTTTAGGCCTCTAATAGACCATGTCCCAAAATACCTATTAAATATACTAGGCGCAATTTACAAGGTGATAAACACGTCTATATCTTATATACTCGAAGTGACTTTCTTTGTCTGTTACAGACTTTATTTTAGTTTATTTATCTATCTATAATAGGCTATACTGTTTAAAGAATACAGTAATAAACATTTTTATAGAGAGATGGACAAAGTGACGAAAGAAAACAAAACTGGTACGCTACTGTATAAATTTCAATAATAAAAAAGAAAAACTGAATGAATAAATAGCTCCAGATCACAAACAAAAAAGCTGCATGTTTTTGAAACCTCTTTCACATTTTGTATATTTATAGCTTTGTTAATTCCAGTTTATCGGTATTCATGAGTATAAATGAAGAGATAGGTACGTTTTGGCGATATCAGAAAGGCAGTTCGCTGAATAAATAAAAAAAATTATAAAATACAAGAGGCCAACATTCGCTGGTGAATGCGATATGTCTCCGCCAGACAATCTCAACATGACCAATTTTGACACCAGAAAAATCGTGAAAAACACAGAAAAATCGAAAACTGTCTATACCACTACTTGTAGAAAGGTATCTCCGTATCAAATTCCATATAAATCGGTCGAAACAAGGGTAAATAATTGACCAAAACTCCTAAAATTATGGGTTTATTTAACCTTTTGAACCCCTAAAATGACCAAAAATGGGCATATCCCACATTTTTGTAAGTTTATGTATGGGAACTGTAACAAAGTATCTTTATATTAAATCCCATGTAAAGTGGCTGAAATACGGCAGAGTAATTGTCAAAAACTCAAAATTATGCTTTTTTGAGGGCATCTTGATCCTTCTATAATTATAAAAAAATGGCAAATCCACCATTTGTGTGTGTGAATGTGTGGGACCTGTAGAAAAATATCCCCAAATTTGCTTTTTTCTGAACCCTCACTCCCATAAAAAGACTCAAAATAAGCAAATCCAACTTCTTTCTGTCGTTGAGTGTTGGGCGCATAAAGATTTATATTCATGCCAATTTTTACCTTGATTGCTTTAAATATAACCGCACAGTTGCCCAAAATACACATTTTCCAATTGTTTGATCTTTGACCCCATAAAATCTTTAAAAACACCTAAATACAAAATATTAAAAAGGCGTCTGGACGTATTTGACCAAGGTATAACCCTTCCAAGTTTCAACTCAATCCGCCGAGAAATGAAACAATGACAGTTGATTGAAAAGTGTTTGGAAGAAGAAAGAACAATATAAAAACAACATTTCTCTCTCTGCGGAAACAAAATAACAAATATTTCTATTTATTTGTTTCTTTTTTTGTCATTGTTTAAGTAAAATACTAAACATGTCTTTTCTACAAGCCAAAAAAATATCATTACGTATTTAAAAGAACAAATACTCTTGGGTGCTAGAATAATATACTATGTCATGTAATCGACAGAACAAAATCATTTATGTGTTAGGAAGAAGCACGATAATAATAGTTTGTGATGTGTTGTAATCGATAAAACATAGGTAATATATTATGTCACATAATTTACTGAACAAAATGATTTTTTTTTACTAGGAGGTATCATAAGAATAATATAATATTACGCCATGTAATCAACAGAACAGAAGCATATCTGTACCAAGAAAGCATCCTACAGAAATAACATAAGTGGAACTATACTCTCGCCAAGTGTGGTAAAATATCTTAACGTGTGTTCTATACACTGTCGTAGTTTCTATTGCTCAGCTAGAATTTCAATCATATAATCTCTTTGTATTGATTAAGAACCGTATATTTAATTAGCTACGCTCATTATCTGGTTGATATTTGTGTTTTATATAATTAGGTAGCTTGCTCTGATTGGAAGTTAAAATTAATTGCTAATTATGAATCTCCTTTCGTATACGAGGAGTTCCGAACTCTCAAGACGGTCGGAGTCCAGTTCTTGTGGATCACGACTGTTCTTTTTTAATAGCCTAGAATCATAAGACTTCAAGCCTATTTCCATCACTCACAGGGAAGGTGGGGAAGCCTATTTGTACTGACACTGTGACATCTAGCAACGCTTTTATCGCTATGTAATAAGCGGCAGAGTCACTTGCAGCGATCAGAGAAGAATGGACTATAGTGTTATTCAGGATCAAAAAAGAAATTCATTATTGTCTGTCGCAAGATGATAACTCCTTAACTTCATTAGGAACCAGGAAACCAGGATTAACACCAACAACAGGAAAAAAGCAGTGATGATAATTTACATGCTAAACCTATTTTTTATTGTTGAGTTAACTAGTGTTGGCTAAATGGCGAATTGTAAGATCCTAAAAACAATAAGAGTATAATAAATAATTCATATTTATTGCTCTTGCTAAAATAACAGTATTGTAATATTAAACCCATCTGATATCAGTGAGACCCATTTCTAGTCACTAACGTCTAACAAATAAAAAATACTGTTATAATTGGACTCAAATACTTTTATAGTATCGAATTTACGCTGTGTTATTATTTATGTTAATTAATACGCTAAAATTAAAATTTCGACCGTTCTCGAAGTAAATTAGATATTTTTAAATAATACAACTATTGGTGTAAAATAAATTAAAGTTAGTAAGACTGAATAATAGTGACATGTTTGGATTTCGTGCAAAGCTATACGATGGCTATCTGCGCTAGCCGTCCCTAATTTAGCAGTGAAAAACTAGAGAGAAGGCAGCTAATTATCACCACCCACCGCCAACTCTTGAGCTACTGCATTTACCAACGAATAGTGGGATTGACTAACACATTATAACGTACACACGGCTGAAATGGCGAGTATGTTTCGTGAGACGGGGGTTCGAACCCGCGACCCTCAGATTGTGAGTTGAGCAACCTAACCACCTGGCCATGCCAGGCCATAAGACTGAATAAAGGTGGTGTAAAGATTATTCTTATAAAGGAATGCTTTCATTTTTATCCGCGGCATAGCAGCTCATAGAATGGCCCTGAGTTTTTGAAGTACAAATTTTTAGCTCATAGCTCCATCTCTTGACCGATTTGAGATCCAATTACAGCCGCGGCTATTGAAGATTCTCTATTGTTAAACCTCAAATAAAACTAAGTGCTGTCTTAAGGAGGCTGGTTACTATTCCTTAGTTTAGTTAAACTCGTGGATAGGCGTATTCTTTAGCTCTGGGAATAATCATAGGAAAATATGGTTTGGTACAACGAAACAGACCGTAAAGAATTCAGGAGTATTCTAATATATATATAAATCAGTTGTATGTACGAAAATACATATGTCATAACGATATGTTTCTATTACGTTTTCATAAATCTATATATGCATTATATATATATATATATACACACACACACACACAAAGATAGGTAGAAGTGCTTTTAATACGTTACTTCATTTTATGACTCATAACGACACATTTTTTTTTCCATTCAGGACATTGTGAATACACACTCACACACATATATGTATACGTATAAAAAAATACATCATTCGAAGTGTTCTGTAGAAAATGAAGTCTTTAGTCAATCACGAGATAATGTCTGTAGAGAAAATCTATATATTTTTCTACTTTTATGTTCTAACACCAATACCTTTCAAATTATTTTTAACTGTAAAAAAAGTCTAAAGTGCTAAAATTATCTTTCCCAATAATAGTAACACAAACCGGCTGGGTTATTTTAGTCAGTTTTCATAGAAATAGTACTAATTTCTATGAGAAGAAGCAGAAAACAAAGATTATTAGCAGAACTTCTTTAAATGTCATTTTATTCTATTGCGTGCGTGTTTTTATCCATTAAGGTATAAAATCTCAGGCCTGGAAGACAACATATTAACGGGAATAACGTAATAAAAGTGTTAATTTATTTCTTTGTATACATATGCACTCAGTTTCCATGGAAATCTCTCTGAAACTCTACATTTTTTATAAGGATTAGTGTTTAGTTGTTTAACTCAATGTTACACTTTTCAAAAAACTTCAATATTTGTATTTTGTTGTTGTTGTTGTTGAATTACAAATTTATGTTAAAATACTGAATTGAACAGTAATGCAACATACAACATCTATAACAAAATTTTTACACTGGTATTATTGTAAGTAAAAATAATTTAACCTTCTATAATTAAAGCAAAATTTTTCATTCCAGTTTTATTATAGTTTGGAAAAAATTAACATTCAGTAACAACATAAAGTTATTACTTTAGTTTTATTCTTCATTTACTTATAAATATTAATCGTTGTGAGCCAAGTAACACAAATCCCTTCATGTATGATTACAGATCAGTAATTTACTAGACAATCGTAATGAAATTCATAATAATACCTTAAAGGTATTTTCAAGTGTGTTGGATAAAAACTATGACTGTGAATGCTTAAGTTTAAGTAAATATGAATGCCTAAGTTTAAGTAAATATGAATGCTTACGTTTAAGTAAATATGACGTACTTAGCCTAATGAAAAACTTCATCACTTCATTAGCTACGTGACGATTGGTTTTCGTACAAACTACTCCACAGTAGATAATATGGCTTTTACGATCGGGATAATCATACAATGAGAACATTTAGTGTTCTTCTTCAAAAATGATCTCCATAGTGAAATAAGTATCTATTAAACTAAAAACTAATTAGTATGATGCCAGATTCGAGTATCAAAAATTATTTACTAGGATATATTGGGTACTATGATTAAAGTGTGAATTGCAACAAAACACTTATTTAATAACATATTTTCTCTTGATAGTTAACCATTATGATTCTTTGGAATTTCTTAAGCAATTGTGCCTCTCATAGACTCCAAGAACAGTAGGTACATTACTGAGATAATGAGACTAAGTGGACAAGAATTGACAGCTGGGGTGTTTTTTTCAACATCATATTTATTTTATATAGCATATAATGTTCTGGAAATATGGACAGGAAGGCTACAATAGATTGGGAGAAGATATGACCATATCCCTTCAACCCACAGATCAGCTTTAGTTTATCCAGTGACATTGGATATTTCACAGTGTTAACTCAGAGTATTTTCCACGGATTCCAGGATAAATAATGATAAGCTAAATGTTTATGGATTACTGATTACACCAAATTATTGTCAAGGTTATGAATATCTGAGTTACCTCATCTCATGATGGAGAGATGGAAAAGACAAATCCTTCCACCATCAGAGGAATAACCAAAGAAGATCGTGATGCACACAGCATATACACCTTAACTACAATAGGGTAACATTTGAAAAACACACTGAGTAACTGAGACTTAATAGTTTCAGAGCTTTACCAACTATTTGACTTGGGGAAAAAAAAGAGTTATTTACTTGTCCAAATTCAAAGCCTACAATATAAGAGTAACAGAAGACCTGAGATGAGCTAATGATATGAGGCACCTGCATAGTAAAGCTTATCCAGATATAACTATAGCAGATAAATGTATGTTTTGATCAGCTAATTTCTCAATGATTTTCCCAGTGAAACCATACATTGTCCTGAGCACTCTGGGGTGGTAATTAGAAAGAATATGTCTGGAAAACAAAAAGCCATGCCAGTGGCTGTAATGAAGCATATCAAATTCAGTAAAAGTTCCAGATTAATCAATAAACAGTTTAACAGCTAGCTACCATCTGGAAATAGTTGTGAGTTTGTATAATTACGTATTCATAATGCTTCAGAGAGACAATCAGATAAGGGCATTGGTGACAAGATTACATATATGCTGTGAAATAGAATATTTCATAACAAAAAGCAATGAGTTGAAGGAAAGACATGCCACTTTCCAGCTTGCTTTAAGCTATCAGCTCCTAAGTCACATAAACCCAGGAACTTAGCTATAAGGAATGATTTATCTGTTTTCAATGAAGTGTTCAATATGGCTACACCATTGAAAACTTAGCCTAATATAGGCCAGTATATGTGGACACTGTGTAAGAAATCCTCCCAAGGCCCTCAATCAGAATCTTCTCTATGCAAACTGAAGGGAGGCTTAGTCTAATGTAAATGTGTTGTGGTTCTTTGGTTGGAAATCCAACGAAGATATCACAGGCAATGAAACAAAGGATTATAAGACACTTCTTTATATTCAAGCTGTATGCTCAGAAAGCTTAATCATGCTCACGCACAGCTTTGCACGTTTCATAACGAAACCCACACTATATGTTAACTGTTTCCTGGCCAAATTTAATACTACAACACTGGCTCAATTTCTAATACAACTAAGCATCTTAACCTAATCCACTGATATGTGATACAAACTATAATCACAGTAGATTTGTCAGATATGGCTGAACGTGGAAGAGTTGAAAAATGGAGTTCTCTACAATTAATGGTAGAAATGATGCTATGACTTGTATGGATGTTGTTACGTATTACAATTTCGAAAGGTCTGAAATTGAGTTAAATGATACTTTAAATTTAGTAGCAAAATTGTACTTTGGATTTAGCAGTTAAGTAAAAGCCGATATATAGTCAGTTTATGATATTTACCGACAAGATTGATACACACAGTTTTCTTTTGAACACAAATATGTTTTGATATACAAACAACAATACAATTTATAATAACAGCTTTTACAAATAGTTATTACACACAATGAATTATATACAAAAATTTTACAAATTTACAAACAATATAAAGTCTTCTTTCTAGTCTGGAACTTCCTTGATATATATTATCGAGGATTTACGATGAGCAAGTTAATTATGAGTTGATGTAGGTACAATTTGCTTAACGGGGAGCTAGCTAGCTTTGTCCTTCGTTATTCACCAGCCACACACGCCGAGTTTTCCACGAAGAAGTTATATAATGTTTTAGTAAAAATACTAATGTCCGATGAGAATATACTGAAGTTAAATCGTTTGTAATACTCGAACTTTGTAAATGCTCCTGGTCAAATATCTGAAGTTTTCCGATTGATAAGTGTTATAACAATCACAGTTATAGCTTCCGAAGTTTATAATACACTGACTATATCAAACTAATAATATATATAATATTTTTTTGGCACGTCGCGTTGGTTATATTTATAGGCGTGTGGAGAGTTTCTAGAAAATTCAGATTATGTAACAATAAAAATCTACATTAAGCGTTTACGTACATGCATATATTGTTGATTCTTACACTCGAGAATCTTCTACGACTTTAAAGGCGGGAGTTTTGCAATACATATTTAACACTATGAGCTATGTATATTTCTAAACATATGCTTAATTTAAAGAAACGTTGATATTAAGATAAATATATAATAATAAATCCGTCACAATGTGGAGTTAGATCAGTCATACAGTTGATTATAAAAGCAGGTACGGCTGGTTAGTGGTTCTCCCTTTTATCACCAGTTCATAATTAGAGATTTTAAGTTCAAATACCAACATAGAAAAAACAATAACGAGGAAACTTGGAGATGAAACTATTAACTGTCTCTGGAAAGGTTTGCTATAGACATTAATGAAGCTCCTCTAGAAATAGATAATTGAATTCAACATTGGGTTTTTGCAATCAATTATTTTACCAAAATACAGTAGCCTACACTATGATTTGTTTATTAGTTGACGTGCGTCCTGTAACTTGTAAAGCATATGGTTTACTGTCTGTGTAGTTATTTTGGTGAAACCATCTAACTATGAATGATATGATGAAGTCTCAGACCAAGAGACAGAAACGTGTGTGAAATAGATATGTGCTTGTAGAACTGTACAAAGTATGGTGAAGTCTCAGACTTTACCATACTTCAATGTAGAGCATTGAACATATTAATGTTTGACAGAGGATGTGATATTTCCTGTAGACACACAAAGTAGTTTTCTACTTTTTATACAAGTATCTCAGTGTCCAAAATAATATAGAGAATGGTTAACATTGGTCATGGCTGATCTACAAAAAGCTGCAAATTCCAAATGGGAGCACCTACATTGTAGCAAAAAGAGGGCTATGATAAAGGGGTTAGGGAATATAAGCTCATCCATGGAGACTGAGTATGGTTGTGTTATCTATTTGCTCACAGACTCTGCTACGATTTGGTTAAATGGGTCCCATTTTGTCACCAAACATCTAGCTGATAACTGTTTGGCACAGTGAATGCACATAAAAGAAGCCACTATGCTAATATAGCTAACTCACACCACTCCTCACTGTGTTTTTCCCTAACATTATCTCCCGTACGAGGACGACAGTTTTGAAGTACCAAATTCAACATTCCCATCGTATAGAAATCCATAGGCATGTCTGGTATGTCGTCACAGGGAATAACAGGAATACCTATTTCATTCTCCAGGTGCTTGAAGTATGTGACGATTGAACAGTTACTTCATAGACGCAAATTGTGTACACGTAGCTTCTGTCGTTTTTTCCAGATTGAGATCTTTCTTGATTAAGTTGTGTATTACTGCTTGGCACATGTGGACGACTTTTGATACTGACGTTGTGTACTAAAAGCTGGGGTATAACTGGCTGTAGTCCTTTTCTATGTGGAGTTGGTGCCACAATGTTTTCATATATTCTTTTCGTTTCCAATGCCAATAAGTACGAATAATATCCTGGTCTTTGGAACACTAAATCCCGGATTTGAACACGTCTTTGTAATCTGAGTGTATGATATTTTGTGTCGGAAAGGGCTGTTACATACTCTTCTCAAAAGTGTTCAACTTTGGGTGCCATCACACTATCTATGACATACCATGCACTTTTAGGACATAGTTCTGATAGATTCTGTTTCACTAAGGCAATATATTCGCTGTGTTTGTCACTCTGTGCACCTGTTGACACCTTGTAATGGATCAATATGATTATTACAATTCACAGAACTTCTTGATTTTATATTATTTTTATTTGTTTAACAAGGCTAATCTAAGAGTTTAAACTATTTAAACTCGAAACTGTATGAACTTAGATCTTGAAATATATATTTATGACGCCTTCAGAAAACGATAATGAGATATAAGATGAATCTAAGTTTCTGTCCATTTGAAACTTAGATTTATTATGAATACTCTGCCTAAAGAACATATCAAAGAGATGTAAGGTATTTTTCAGTATATTATACTGTTCGAGGATGTTAAGTTTTTAAACGAGTTAACTTTCAATCTTTGTAAAAGTATATCTTTCAAAATAGAAAATAAAGGAGAAATTACATTTTCCTATAAATATATTTCACACAAAAATTAAAGGATGACTTGAACTTGTATTATCTTAACTATGACAGAAGATATAATCATTGGTGTATTTATACATATATATACAAATAGTTAACTATTATGCAAATCAGACATCTAATAATCTGTAATGTGACCTGAATTGCAAATGATTGGTCATTTATTTAGTTTATGTCTATGACATATATATATATACATGTATATAAATACAAAGTAGCTTCATATATTAGTATTTTCGCCTTATTGCTCTGAACTCAAAGTGCCCAAGGTTGCTTATGAACATAATCTAGACCTCAAAAATGACGTTTGAACGTTTTATTCTTATGAAGAACCATCAACCATCAGCATGCTGTTGTGATTGAGCTACAAGTGACTCAATGTGCAATTAACAGGATATAAAACTACTTTCAAGTCAACAGCACAAAAGCACAGTTGCTCAGTTACAATCATCGCCAGAAATAAATGACCTCTATCTATTGATTATGTCTCGTAACAACCATAAAGCACCTACTCTGAGACTAAATCAGAATTTCACAACCTTAATTGGATGCTAGGCCAATGTAGGGGTTATAGAAACAGACCTTATAAGGTCAGTCTATATGCCAATCCTCAGCGCAATGCATTCCTCTTATAACAAGGCACAAAACAGCTTGCCATTGATCTCGTAGACTATTTTCTTTTACAGAACAGGCACATTTTCCCTGCAGCCACGCATAGGCTTGTATTCATTTGGATAGGATTTAGAATCAGATCAAATCCCATTTTCTCACAGGAACGTGACGCACATAATGGTGCTGGAAATGTGGTACAGGTAAGAACAAACGTTGGTAAACATGCCAATCCCCACGTCTCGCAGAACGTTATAGCCTTTTGTACTTCATATGCTGTCAAAATTAACCATGACTTCAACCTAATATATGATAACACCATGTGGAACTGGTGGATATGTCCCCTGAAGAATAAATAAATTGGTTGAATGGAATGGTTTGAACTGTTATTGGGCTTCATGTCCATCAGAAGTGCATGACAAGTTCTTGGGAGACAGGTAACTTTCCACCAAATGACTCCAGATTCTAAATACACTACAGATGCCCTTGACACAACTGTTTCAAAGGAGTAATCAATAATATCTGAGAACCTTATGGCTACTCTGATTTTAAGCGTGCAATGCTATTATTGTCAGGTTGCTATTTCTGTTTCTAGTGACAATACTTCATAATGAAATTAAATATTCTTTACTGTAAAGTGTAAAGTCACTCTGCCAAATATATATTTATAAGCATAAAATGAATGGTCAGTCATTCGCATTTCAGATCCCATGATTGGTTATCAGTTTTGCCTGATTTATGAAAAAATAAACTGAAAGGGGGATTGTTATTATTTCGTAACAAATATATTGTTCTGTCGTGGCTAAACTATTGTAAATTTACTTTATTCTTTAAAATGTTTGTCCAGTAAAATTATACATAACTATATATGTGTATTTATTTACTAATCTCCATGTTGTTCACTTTTGACTATTGCAATTCAAATTTGACATTCAAATGTTAATTTTTGGTATGCAATAAATAATTTTTATTTTTATTTTTTTTAATAACCGTTTATTACGTAATGATTTTAACGTTGTATTCCTTTTAACTGTAAATAACTGTTTTACACAAGAGTCATTTTAAATCATTTAGAATGATGTATTTTTAAAGTTTATAATGTATGACGAGCTGAGATGTGTAGTTTAAATTGATCTTGATGTAGTGGTAATCATCTTCACTATCAATGTTAAAGTATTTAATGTTTAAAACTCTTTGTAATCCAAGGTCGAATTTAATGTTCAAATATAGTAATTTATTGTTTTAACCATCCTTTGGTAAAGTGTAGAAGTTCACATTTTGTTTGCAAATGTAATTTTGACATTTATGAGCGTTAATGGTAGAAACCATTGTTGTTCATAAGATAGTCTGTTCACGCAAAATGCTGACTTGACCAGAACTTGGAAAAGATTAATGCACTTGCAACATGTTATTGTGAGTATTGTGACAATTATATTCTCTCAGCAATATCAGTTATATTCCGATGTCGTGAATTGAACTCTTGACAAATTGGGTTGCTAGTCTGATTACTTCGTTTCTATAAGAGAATAGTTACACAAGCCACATCTCCTAACTTATATATTCACTACCCATACAACTATGAAAATAAAAGATAGACACTCAACCAGAGAAATAGAGCAGATGTATTGTTTACAAGCAAGATTTTGTCTCCATCTCTGAAGACGTCTTGAATTTGACTAAGGATCTGAATTTAAATCTGATTTTCAAATTGCCTATTCCGAGCCTACTATAATGGAAACGTCACCAGTGTATCAATCTTCCATGCTTTTAGTCTCTAGCATTGCAGCAGCGGTTCCTGCAATTTTTGAGAACAAGCCATCTTTCACCAGCTGGGTCTGAGAGCCACCATCAATGATAATAGAGGTCATGAACAACTTGGAACTGCCCAAGTGAGTGGCGGAGTGCTCTATCAAGGAATGCAAGATTGAGTAACACTAACAGATAGATATGTAGTGCCACTTGTAGGCTGGGCCACAATATTCATTGTTTTAAGAATAAATTTACTATTTGAAAAGCAAGGAGATGAGTTAACAAACTAATGTTTTTTGTCAAATGCCTATAAGATTAAGAACAAATTAATCAGAGCCACAGGTTTACTTCTGCCAACATACTCTCAGCTGTCTCGTCGTATTGCTCTTGCTGGACTCGGACGTCATGAGTTGTCCAAGTAACTATCAGCAAGGATACTGACCATTATTGGATTCCTAGTGATTGTGATTTGGTGACAATACTCCCGTTCTAGGCAGATAGGTAAAAAAGAGGCCTGAGATATGATTATCTAGGAGGATCAAGAATGTCAGCAGTGGTATGAAAAATGGGTGTTTTTAAGGTCACCACACAACCAAATACAAGTAAAAAAGTTCTCATTCATGCCCTATGTGTGAGATGTTGGTCAACGGTAGCCCTGTAAAACATGATTAGCAGGACCAAATCCCAGAGAACAAGCGGTTTATGGCAGGTAATATTATTTATTTATTGTTTTATTTGTAATTAAGCACAAAGCTACACAATGGGCTATATGTACTCTGCCCACCACGGGTATCGAAACCCGGATTCTAGCATTGTAAGTCCGCAGACATACCGCTGTGCCACTGGGGGGCGGCAGGTAATATCTCTTTAATTTTTATTAAAATTTTGTTCTGTTCCTCGTTAAAGCTGTGGTGGAAAATTGTAAAATGTTAAATTTTCAATTATGCTGTTTAGTGTATTCAAACTTATGGTACATAAAGTAGAAATCTGAGCATTTAGTATTTCCACTTATTGTAGCTTCGTCTGAATTATGTAAGAAATATGTAAGAAATTCGTTTGTGAATGATGTTAGATTCCTATTTCTTTTGTTAAAGGTAAAAGAGTGAGGAATATTGGTATACTCTATTTTCATTGAGTAATAATTCATGTATTTCTTGATTAATTTATATTTTATTCATTATGGTCTGTAATGGGATTGTGTGTCAAGTTGATTTTGATTTTACAGTCTAAAATTCATTCGCGGCTTTTGGTTACAGTAGTGAAGCTACGATTATGTTGACTATTTTCGACTTATAATTTTAAGCTTTATTTCATGAATTATTATCATTGTTACTGTTGTAGGATGCGTTGTATTTTCTACAATATGCAGTTGTTTTAAACGATATCAGTTTTCTTATTTGTTTTTGTCTTAAGTGTAAACAAAAACAATATTAAATTGCTGTTTGGAGTCAATTTCTTATGTATTTAAGATACTCGTTTAAGGATTTATTTACTAGTGAATATTATTATAATTTGATTTATTTGTTAATTAATTAAAATGTTTTAAAGTCTTTTATCTGTTTCTCCTCTCTTTGGCGTATCATAAAGTCTTTGTTTAATTCGCTAAACAGATTCAACTTAAAACTTAATAGTACTATGAATTTTATCTTGAAAGTCACTAGCGTAAAATAGAAAGGGTAATTTTTTTTCTTGTTGATGTTAAGCACAAAGCTACGCAATGGGCTATATGTGTTCTGCCTATCACGGGTATCGAAAATTGAGTTTTAGTGTCGTAAGCTTGCAGATTTACAGCTGAGCCACAGGGGGAAGGGGAAGGAAATTTATTTGATCTTATTTATGGCAGAGCTTTCAAGGTTGCCTACTGCTGTCCATAATTTGAGCTACTGCCAACTTTTGGGCTACTCTTTTAGCAACAAATACTGGGATTGACTGTTACAAAATAATGCTCCCACGAGTAAGAGGGCTTTGGATTCCGTGACCCGAATATTGCGAGTAAAGCACCCTAACCACAATGCCATGCGAGGAAAAGTGTGATAGTCCCTAATATCAAACGTAATTTTTTCTAACATAATTTGTAGAATATTCAAAATTCGTGTATTATTTTTGCATTGTCTTTAACAGTTCAGTTTGGATCATTTTTACCAGAACTTTAAGTATGCGAATTTCTCTGTAAATCGTCATCCATAAATTCCAATTCTTTACGTGACTGGTGGAAGCTAAAGAAATAACTGTTCTTTATTCTATTTTTACCTATTATTTTATTCTTTATATCTGTATTAGTCTTGTCCTAGTCTTTATACAATAAGGGTAGTTAGTCTTGTAAATAAAGCATGTTTACAATATTACTACTAAGTTTTCGGTTTTCTATTAAAGTGAAGTAAAGAGTGGGGCTAGTCAAGCAAGATCTATACTGGTGTATAGCTTACGCTTCTACAGCACAGGCGTTGTATACCATTTGAATAGATACTTCATCAACGACTGTTATAAATAGAGTTACGACGTAGGCTTTGCTAGTTAAATGCCTGGCTGACCTAGTGAGTTCTGTTATTGAGCGAAAGGTATCGTAGGCAGCGGCATACAGAAAGTGTGGTTGAAATGCAATTACTTTCTTCTTATCGAGAAACCGTAAAGGGGAAAAAAAATCTAACTTATTATTAGTCTTACTGTGATGTAATATTACACGAAATACCGAACTATATAAAATACAATTTATATGTATATTTATTTGTGAACTTTAACTTTTATCTCGTGTTTCCATACGCTCTAAGTTGCTTAGCGAAATTCAACAAACAAATAAATAAACAAATCTATTTTAGTCAGTAAACTGCCGGCTTATTAAATCCTCTGGTGATATCTTGGTTCTTGTAGCTCACATCTTGGCACTTTTATACCTGTGGTGATATCTTGGTTCTTGTAGCTCACATCTTGGCACTTTTATACCTGTGGTGATATCTTGGTTCTTGTAGCTCACATCTTGGCACTTTTATACCTGTGGTGATAACTTGGTTCTTCTAGATCACATCTTGGCACTTTTATACCTGTGGTGATAACTTGGTTCTTCTAGATCACATCTTGGCACTTTTATACCTGTGGTGATATCTTGGTTCTTGTAGCTTACATCTTGGCACTTTTATACCTGTGGTGATATCTTGGTTCTTGTAGCTCACATCTTGGAAGTTTTATACACATGAAAACCACAGGATAAGATTTGAAGATATTTTGTTTTTCCTAAATCAAAAGTTTACGTCTTGTCGGATATTATTAATACAATGACACATTTTTCATTATAGATTGTTTTTAAATACTGACCATGTTTTTTCTCCGACGTTTCTCTAAATAACGTTTTTTGACAATTAACTTTTTACTACGTGACAGCTTATTATCTACAATTAACAGTATTTATTCCTCTATTCATTTATGTGCATCTATGTTTATTTCCACGATTTTATGTAAAAGAAACACACCTTTATGGCTCATTTCATGTAATACACATCTTCCAGTAAGCACAATTAATTTTATTGGATTTATCTTAGAAATGTCAATATCACATCAAGTTTATTTTCATGAGACTTTTTCTTAATATATTACAATTAGTTCGTAACAGTATACAGTAGTAAGAAATAGGGAGGTTCATCAAACAATAACAACAAAAACACTAAGATTCCTTCATTTAATTTTCTACCTGTATCGGTATTGCCCGTAATATGCTCTAGCTATAGAACACATTAATTTCCGAATTAAGAGTTTGCTCGCGTAGCGTACTTACGTCTGAAGAAAGTGAAACTTACTTTAAAATAGTTTATACCACAAACTGAACTACAAATTTCATGCAGTACATTGTGCAATAAACGAATATCGCTAGCATGGATAATGCGTGTCTATGTGTAATAACATGAAGTACAATAAACGAATATCGCTAGCATGGATAATGCGTGTCTATGTGTAATAACATGAAGTACAATAAACGAATATCGCGCCAGGCGTTAAGCGAGGTAATCTTTCTAAGCATAGTGGAATCAAGTAGAAGAAACAAATATCGTCAGTAGATTTAGTGTGTTCCTTTTAAAATTGGAATCATGTGTAAAAAATTGAAAAGAAGAGAGTTTACAAATATTTACTTATTCTATGCCTCAGTCATTGGAAAATATGAGAAATTTACATCACCTTTTAGGATGATTATAGGGCTATAAATATTTGCCCAGAGATGTCTGTTTGGCTGTGCATTATCTACTTAAAGATAGACTGAAAACAATTTATCTTATTAGTTAACCCTTTATCTTAATATCCAATATTAACATTAGAAAATTTAATTGATTTTGACATATGGAAGAAAAGAACCATATAAAAAGCCCACAATTGTAGCGTTTTTGAATGGTGAATCGTCGTTCTTCTGAAGTAGAAGTACGTACTGTTTTCATTTGGAATGTAAACAAAAGTTTTTTCATTGTGACTGTACTCGAAAAACGATATGTTTTTGTCAGTATGTGTATATCTAGTTTGACAGACATCTTGTTTATAAGAAGCACAAATTCAAGTACGTTGTCGACCGTTTTATATTCTCCAGTTTTAGATTAATTTTAATTTCTTTGTTAAACTGATACTAATTCTGTAATGAAAAAATAACAATAATAGGACACATTAAAAACTGTATTTATTTTACGTGTGTGAATTCATGAATTCTTGTTCTCACGTAGAGCGTATCATGTCCTGGCCATATTTATGGTTCTTACTTATTTAAGTGAGTTTTTAATACCCTAGAAGCTGTATTAACTCTTACTTATTTAAGTGAGTTTTTAATACCCTAGAGGCTGTATTAACTTATTAAAAACTCACTTAAATAAGTAAGGTAAGAGTCAATACAGCCTCTAGGGTTTATTTAAGTGAGTTTTTAATAGCCCTAGAGGCTGTA